>NC_030106.2:932500-1038673 GCF_900002335.3 Plasmodium chabaudi chabaudi
CAATTTTGATATGTAAATATTAATCATTATTAATGTTTATAAAATGGAAATGAATGGGCAAAATAATGTGTGTTTATAATGTTAAAGCAGCATATAAACAAGTATATAATCATGTTAATTCTCTTCATAATGGTAGAGTAGTATATTCTGCATTTTGTTCGGGGTGGATTTTATATTTTTTATTGAAATTTTATTAAGTTATAATATTTAAATTTAGCGTTGCTAAATGAGAATTTTATAAGGGTTTAAATACAAGTCTATTATATTTTATAAATATATATGATGGGGTATTTGGTTTTTTAATTAGTATATAACAAAGTAATATTGGTATGTATATATATCATTCTATTGTTCTCAATTATAATAATATATAAGTTTCCTTAAAGGTACAATTTGTATTACAAAAAAATGACAAGTTGAGTTTACTTTTTTTTATATAATATTGATAAGTTCAATATATATTTTTGGATAGGCAAATTATAATGGTTTTAAGTAGAGAAATTAATAATAGTAAAGTTATACGTTGTTTTTTTTGATACATATATTTTATAAAACAATTATAACATATTGTTTATGGTTTGTGTTTTTTCTTAAAAATTGAAACAATTTTTTTAAAAGGAAAAAAATTGATGAAATTTATGATTTTTTCAAACAAAGATTAAATCGACATAAAAAGATAACTGAAAAAACTAACTATTATAAAATTAATTATTTTATCTAGACAAAAGTAAACATATAAACATTAAAAAATAAAGTCTATAAAATTTGGACAAAATTTATTATAAATATATTGTAAACAAACTCATATGTTATATTGTGTATTAAAGTGTTTATTATTATGATATGCTTTAATTAACATTTTTTATATTTTCAAATATTGTGACAAATTGTAATTATTGTGTTTGTATAGGTTGATTTGCATCACTAGTAGCCAAAGCTTGCAAAACTGCATCTCTAGTTGAAGTTAAAAAGACTTGAAAATCAAGTTTTGCGCGTTCAACGATGCCTATAACTTGATCTTCTATTTCAGATATACTCATATTATAATTTTCAAAGAGAGTCACAACTGTGTTAAGCATAGACTCTAAATGTGTTCTCCAAGTTTCATTCCATATAACAAGTCTTGATTCTGGGATTAGTTGAAGTGAGTCTGCAAGCTCATTATATTGCGCGAACATGTTATTAACACACGCTTCCCAAAGTCCATCCATGCGATAAATTAAATTTAAACGTTCCAATATAAGATCATCCTCTGAAGAATTGGGTGATTCACTTGAAGCAGGCAATTCGCTTAAATTTGTTTCTGCACTTGATGTATTAGTATTATTAGTATCAGCTGCAGGCGTACTTTGGGCTGCATCCATTAAAAATTCTATTAAGATACTCTCGTAATTATTTTGACCTTGTGTTGTTTCTTCTTCATCATTCAAATCATTAACAATAAGAAAGGAAGTATTATCATCATGATTTGGCAATAATGGGTATAATGCAAGTACTTCAGGACTAATGTCTCCTAACTGATCTTCCACTTGGAGAGATACATTACGTAAAACTTCATCCGATCTTTGTGGTAAGCCTCTTAAAATTCTTTTAAAGCGGCCTCCATTCTGTTTAATATGTTGGTATACATTGTTTGTATGAACCAAGTTATGATAATAACTAAGTATAATATTGAGAAAAAAAAATCATATATATAAAGAGAAAGAAATAAAATGATATGTAATATTATAATAGTATTATAAGCAATAAACACTATTTGACATAGGAAATAAAGTCGGCGAAATGCATTAATTTTTGCAAATTTTATTTTATAATATATATACAAAATTCCAAAGATATATATATGGGGTTTTATATATAACTTAGTTTTATTTATGTAATTTACTTTATGCCAGATGTGGTTGCAGACTTGTGTGATATGCCAGGTTGGTAATTAGTACTACATTGTAAAAATGTGAATATAGCAAGGTTTAATATAACAGCTATCATTCTGGGAGGGATATACAAATATAATTTTTGGTATTTAATTTGAACTATGTTATTATTAGCCACATTTATTGTCAAAATTGAGTGATTCTAAAAGCATAGGCGCCTTTATTTTTTTAATAAATTTATATATTATTAATTTTGTTAAAAAAAAATATATATTGAATTTTTATAAATATTTTTTAATATATAAAAAAAAATTAAATAAAAGGAACCATATTTAAATCTAATCAATTAGCAAAATGTATAATATATTATATGAATAAATATAAAATAAATTAATGTTGAAATTATTAAATATATAATGGGGTCTCATGCGAGAGCAATACTTTCTACGAAAATGTTTAAGTAATGCAAAGATAAATTAAAAAAATGGTAATAAAAAAATAATATTTAAAGCCAAATATATGTCGTTTAGCATAGAATTAAATATTAAAAGTTCGGGACTTTTTTTTCTTGCATACAATAAAATGGCACTGTATATTTATTATATAGTTTTCAGAAAAAAACTTGTCAATTATATTAAATATTTAAGTTAATTTGTATACAAAAATTTGTTATGATAAATATCATTCCTTTTTTAAAAAATAAGTAATTATACTTGAACTTGGATATTAAAAAAAAATTATTAAATGTTTTTGTGATATAAGTAATAATGTTTATGGTTGAGCATGCAAATTATATGTGGTTATTCATTCATCTTTAAAGTTATATATAACTTTGGATTTTTTATTTGAACTTAAACATTATTATTTATTTTTTTGAACCACCATTTTTTATTCTTTCTCTTTACTTTATATAAAAAGAGGTGTTTTTCCTATTTTTAATTGTGTTTGTTTTATTTGTTTAACTTATAATAATATGTATAATAAGCTGATTGTTGTGGATTATGGACAAATTTATTGTGGTGGCGGGACTAAACAATAATAATTGTTATTATACATAATATTATGTAGTAAATTGATTCCATTGCTTTTTTATATGTTTTATGGAATTGATATATAATATTGTACTCAGGCCATTAAATAAATTTTTTAAAACAAAATAAATTGTGAAGTTCCATGTGGTATATAAATTGGTAAATATTTCATTCATTTCTGAATTTTTTTACTTTATTGTGTCATGCAATGAAAAATATGTATATGTATATCTCGTGTTTAAATTTACTAACAATTCAATTTCCTATTTAAATGGGAATAATTGAACTTTTTTATACATATATGGATTTGTTATGTAATCGACTTATATCAAATCGATCATTTTTGGTTACTGCGAATAATGACCATAAAAAAGTTTTTTTAAATCATGTTATAATAAATGACTTATGTTTGGTTTAAAAGAATCGCTATAGAATAAAAAATATTGATTGACAATGAAATGAGGAATTATCATTGACTTGAAACAATAATATTTTTTATTTTTTTCCATTGTAAATATATGATAGTGTTTTTAAAACATTTTTCGGTTTATAAATCGGTCTTTGCCTTTTTTGAACAATAAGAAAAATGGGGTACACAATACTGTATATAACTATATTAGTTTTGGAAATTATTAGCATAATATGATATGTATATACAAGTAAATATACCTTATATTTTATCCACCAAATATAACTATATATATATATAAATATATGTGTGCGTTTAAAATAGGATTAATATATGGTATTAAGGGGGCATTTACTATCATAATTTATGTCCTTTGGTCATGCATAGGTAATGAAAAGAATAAATTGACTGATCGAATTGAGTTAGTTGGAAATAATTATTGCGTATATTAATATGCACTTGATAAGGTTAAGTATTACTATTCCGATGAATTTATCCATAATTATATATTATTAAGTTTTATTTGAATGATGGAATGTTTTTCCGTAAATCCCAATATGTATGAAAAATTTTTGATTATATGACATTATATAATATTAGTGAGCCTATATACATTTTTTTTACGCGTATAATTAACTACGTCCAAAATGTGTTGTAGTTCATTTTAATTTCGCATGCACATTCCTCGTATGTTAATAATGTTTTAAATAATTTTTCGTGGGAATTGTACTTTGCATAAATTCACACAAAAAATGTTAAGAAAAAGGATGAGAAAAATAATGGAACCTGAAATTATGTTAATAATAATACCTTTTTAGAATAATATATTACCAATATATTATATCAATAAATACATTTAAGACATTTTTTTTTTATAATACTTGACAATTTATGTTTTAAATATGCGTTTTCACATGTATTGTATATATATAAACAGAATAGCATAAAATGATTCTCACATTTTTATAACTAAATTAATAAAATATATTAACAATATGAAACAAATTTTCACAATTATTAAAAATATAATTACATTATGTGTGTATATATACATAACCGACGTAATATAAACAACAAATGAACTCTCATTTTGTGTGAACAAATTATAAAAAGGTATTATGACTCATTCATAACGGATAATATAATTTAATTGATCCTTATGAATTTATAGATATTTCCATAAAAATATTATATGAACTATTCGTTATATATAGACAATATTCAGCATATAATTTTTACAAGTATAGTTTCCAAAACAAAAAATGCTAAAAAGACAATTTTTTGTTTTTTCTCTATACAAATAATAATACATATTAATTCGGATTATAAAAATTATGCTTCTTTTTAATGTGAGGTAAATTTTCCAAAAAGCTTTTGAAATAAAAATAGCAATAAATGATGTAAATAGTCCTATGAATTATTCGGATGAATATGATTCTATATTACAGAACCATTATGTCAATTTCGAGGTTCGAAGGTATGGATTCGATGAATGTTTTCGTTTATGCTCGTCATCTAATGAGCTTGCATCATTATCTTCTTTTTTTTCATCAATTTTAGATGTGGAATGTGATAGGGTACTATATTTGCTTTTAAACTCATGAGTATCATCTTTTTTTTCATCAGCTTTAGTTGTGGAATGTGTCAAGGTACTATATTTGCTTTTAAGCTCATGGATGTCATCTTTTTTAACTTCATCTTTTTTAACTTCATCTTTTTTAACTTCATCTTTTTTTTCATCAGCTTTAGTTGTGGAGTGTGTCAAGGTACTGTATTTGCTTTTAAATTCATGAGTGTCATCTTTTTTGATTTCATCTTTTTTAACTTCATCTTTTTTTTCATCAGCTTTAGTTGTGGAATGTGTCAAGGTACTATATTTGCTTTTAAATTCATGAGTGTCATCTTTTTTGATTTCATCTTTTTTAACTTCATCTTTTTTTTCTTCGGATTTAGCTGGTGTGTTTGGTACGATAACAAATTTGCCTTTGACATCACTGTCATCTTTTTTTTCATCAATTTTTACTTCATCTTTTTTGTCATCGGCTTTAGCTGGTGTGTTTGGTACGATAACAAATTTGCCTTTGACATCACTGTCATCTTTTTTTTCATCAATTTTTACTTCATCTTTTTTGTCATCAGTTTTAGTTGGTGCATTTCCTACGATAACAAATTTACCTTTAACATCACTGTCATCTTTTTTGTCATCAGTTTTCACTTCATCTTTTTTTTCTTCGGATTTAGCTGGTGTGTTTGGTACGATAACAAATTTACCTTTGACATCATCGTCATCTTTTTTTTCTTCGGATTTAGCTGGTGTGTTTGGTACGATAACAAATTTACCTTTGACATCATCGCCATCTTTTTTGTCATCAGTTTTCACTTCATCTTTTTTTTCATCAGGTTTAGCTGGTGCGCTTCCTACGATAACAAATTTGTTATTGGCATCACTGTCATCTTTTTTCATTTCATCAGCTTTTACTTCATCTTTTTTTTCAGCATCTTTTACTTCATCTTTTTTTTCAGTGTCATCTTTCTTTTCATTAGGGCTAGCTACAGTAACTGATTCAGATGTAGATTTGTGTCCATCGTGAGACATTTTTTCTCCAATCCATAATCTCCATTGTTTTTGTTGAATCCATTTATGAGTATATAATTGAAGCCATTCATTGAACATTTCGTGTTTTTCATTTTTCCATTCTTCCCATAATTCCCAATTTTCATTGACATATTTCGATTCCTTTAATGATGTCCAATACTTCCAATCACTTCCTTCTTTGTATATTCTTTCTTTCCAAGCATACCATAATCTTTGGTCTTCTACTGGTAATACTTCTACTGAAAATTCATCAACTTTCGAAAAGAAATTATCTTCTTCATATTTCCAGTCAAGAGTTATCCATTCTTTTATTTGGCTATCTTTCCAATGGCGCCATGTATCCATAGTCCATTTACAATACTCTGCTTCAGCTTGAGAAAGCCATTCTTTTAGATCACCTTCTAAAAGTTGTTGTGCTTCTGTTAACATCCATATTTTCCATTTATCATCAGACCAGTTTTCTGATTTTTTTAAAAATTCGATCTTGTATTCTTGATCCATATTAGGGTTAAAATGCAACCATTTTGCTTGTAGTTCTTTTACCCATTCTATCAATTGAGCATCTTTTTTATCCATCCATTCGCTTTTACTTTTATCAACATTGTTGATAAATTTGTTCCATCTATCTTCTAATGTTAGCATCCATTTTTTCCAAGCATTATGTTTCCATTCATCTGTTTTTGACATGGGTGCTTGGTCATCTGTATACTTACATTTGTTGTAAATATTTTTTAAATGGGGAATTGGATTTAGGCTATCTTCTTCCTTTTTACCTTTATTATTCTGTAAAAAAGAGAAACAATATAGGATATGCACAGAAATATAAGTAAATAAATATATATAATCCGTCACATGGTAGTGTGTATATGCATCTAAACATGCATACTAACTCATACAAATAACACATATATGCATTGCATGTATGCATAATGATAATATAATTTAAATGGTATTTTATTTTACCTTTGATTTCATCATTATCAAATATCCCATGTATGCTGCAATTAATGCAAAAGCGCATATATTCAAAAAATTATCCATAATCCCACCTTGGGGTGCACCGTCGATAGTTCTAACTATTGCTCCACCCCCAACGCCATTAAACAGCATGCGTTTAGCATTGTCATAATAATTCATAAGTGCGCTCATATTGATTTACACAGGTAAAAATTAAAAATAAACTTAGCTAAGATTATTGTGTGTATATAACACTCGTATTTTTCTTATTAACTATATTCATATAATGAGTATATTAACGATGATATATTGTATGATGCGCCATATAATATTTGTTTTTTATATATTATATATCATTTGCGAAAAAGTCAACAAATATGTAAAGGTTAATTCGGGGTGATATATAATATAATATTATTTTATAAATCTAATAAAATATTATTATAAAAATGATACATTGCATAAACTTTGTATTTTAATATTATTAAATTTACTAGCCATGATCACATATGTAATATTAAATGTGTATCATGTATATTTTATTATAAGTAAATTTGCTTAATTAAAAAAAAAAATTCGAATATGCATATATTTGCATGTACATTTTTTGTTTTTAAAGATATTTTCCAATATGCATAAAATCTATAATTTTTGTTAAATGCATTTAATGCATCTAAGAATTATTATTTTATGACAAAATTAAAATTGATTCTATTTAGATCAAATTAAATACACATACCCGTATATGCACATCTAATTTATTTGATATGAATAAAAAATTAAACACATGAAAGATTAAACACTACCATATTAAAATAAATATATCCAAAAAAAAATAAATATTAAAAAGTTAAAAAATATACAAGTGTATGATACAATAAATATATGAATAATTATTAACACATGTTTTTGCTTTATTTGATAGTAAATTTTTAGAATCATTATTTTTTTATTCTCGTATCTTACCATATATTATTAATGCATACACCTTTTATTATTTTGGTATATTTTTTTTTTAATAAAAAAATTACACACATCTAAGTAAAAATATAAAGGGTCAATTCCCCGGAAGGTATCAACTATAATTTATAAATTAATTGGAGGGAAGCAACAAACAAATTATTATTTTTTATGCATTGGGTCAAAATATTAAAAATATTAGTATCGTACTAAATTAATTTTTAATAAATTATGTGCACTTTCGTGGTAATATTTATCAATAAATTTCTATTGTGCATATTAATTTAATATTTATTTTTTCTTTTTAGTCAGATGCATTTTATAATCAGCAATGTGTTATTATTTTTATTTTTAAATATAAAAAAAAACCAAAAAAAAATGTGTTGTTATATAGTAAAAATTATGCAATAAATTGCATAATGGTGAAAGAAAATTGTGTATGTAATTAAACATATTAAAAAACATTTTTTGTGCATTATTTGCAATAATATGCAAAGACAGCAGATCCAGTGTAATAAATATTATAATTTTTTCATTTTAAATACTTACAATAAAAATGGTGGGATATATATTTTATTGATATTATTGATCGTTATTTATCAATGTAAAAATTTTAATAAAAAAAACAAGCCTAATTTGTTAACAAAAAATAAATAATAATTACATTGATGTGTTAGTATGCATGATTTTCGCTATAACAATTCTTAAATTGCACAATGACCTTTATGCAAATTTTCACTGTGTAAAAAGGTGAAGGTTCATTAACTTTGGGCAATAAAACAAACAATAACTGAATTACGTGAAATAATCGTAATAACAAATATGACTATAATAAAATAGGGGAAGCAAATATTGCTATAAAAAAAATAAATGGTGTAATAACTCTTGCATTTTAGTATAAAATAGGGAAGTAATTTTTTTAATAAAGGGATATTCAATATTAAAAAAGTAAATATATTTAAAAATTCCATATGTCTATTGATTATTTAATTTGCATAGATATATATATATCCAGGTTTATTAAATTATAATATTACAAAGATATAAAGTATGGGACTACTAAAAATAGTCAAAAGGGCTTATAAAATATTATTCCGTGAAAAATATTGTTTAAAAACAATGTATTAACTACAGATAATTATAAAGGGAACATTTTGGCATCAATAATTTTATTTCGAAAGAATATTAAAAAATAGTATTCATATGTTAATAAGTATGTAAGTTTTGTGCTTAGCATATTATTATATATTGGAAAAAAGGTGATCATTAGGAATGTTCCAATAAGTTGGGTTATATTATTATGGAATATGAATAAGAATGGTTTGATTTTATTAATATAATATTTACACTCCTAATAAGTCATTGTTATATTTAAAATGGCCGTGTACATGTATTTTACAACAAAAATATTATCATACTTTTCAGTTATTTCATTAGGATTTCTGCTATGAAAATAGTATAAAAGTTAGTTTGTTTCTATTAAAATAACCTTCACGATTTGTTTATGGTAGCAAATAGCAAGCTATTATAAATATATATTGTTTATTCCATGGAACAAATTGAACAATACATTTTGTATTTTATGAAAAAATATATAAAAAATTTATATATTGTAATTTTAATTGTCAAGGAAATCATTGATTTATGGATGAAATACTAATTGGAAATATTTGAATATTTTCCTAAAACCCAATAAGGTTATACACATATATTAGGCGAAAGTATATTATTCAGCTATGTGTTGGCTGTGTAATACTAAAGTAATTTAAAAATACAGTTTTCATTTATAAAAATAAGATCATCATTCTTATATTTAGTAGGAATAACTTGTATATATACAGGTTATATATTTGCTTAGTTGTAATTTTTACTAAAAATAAATGAATGGCTTTAGATTTTATTTTTAGTTCGTTTCAGTCGAAAAAAATACAATTTCAAGAATGCGAAATTTGGTAATGATCATAAAATGCAGAAAACTCTATTTTCGATTTTAAACCTCAAAATGAAATATATTATAAAAAAATTATAAAATATTAAAATTTAAAAAATATACACATTAATAAAATGCGCTTGGGAATATAGTACAAAAATATATGTTTTATGAATGTGTTAAGGCTGGGCCCTTTATATATTATAAATATTGCAAAATCATTTAAAAAAATAAAATATATATAAATAGCGGGGCCTATATAATACATAAATAAAAGACTATTATTAAATATATTTGTTTACTTATAAATAAAAAACAGTAAATTTTCATAACATTTTATAGGTTATTTTTTTTATTAATTAAAAATTTAGTCCTTATTATAATTAAAATTATTATCAAATAGTATATAATTAAAGTTAAAAGAGTGTAACAAATTAAAGAATCAAACAAAAAGAAATACAAAATAATGATAATCTATATATATTTTAAAAATGCTTAATGAAAATGATGCAGACGACGAATATGGCGATGGTGATTTTTCATATTCAGTAAGAAAGAAAGCCCCAAGAAAGAAATTAACTCCTTTCATTGCGTATCTTAAAATAGTAGCTGGAGTTTTTCTATGTTTAATGTTCAAATTATTCTTTAGACGGGTATGAGCATATATGCATATGCATAATAGATATAAGAAAATTAATGTTGGTATATTTTTATAAGATATTTTAAGATAGAACGACTTAATGTTCATATAAAAAATAAAACAAAGAAATATATGTATTTATTTCCTTTATATAAATATTTATATGTCTCATCGTTATGATTAAATTATTGTTTATTATAACTTTTTTTAGCCACCCCCTGTATCGAAACCACCAATTCAGCGTATATATTATTCAACTCCTACGAATTATAACTTAAGTTTCCGTGATAAATAAAACATATTAATAACTGTTCTTGTGGTGATCAATGTGTTGTTGGTTATGATATACTTCCAAAAGTATAAAATCAGAAAGATATCTTAATTTACAAATAAAAAATGAGAATATTAATAATTATTGGTGATTTTATGATAAAACAGTGGAATGTCTTTGTGTTTGCGAATTAAAAAATAATGATTAGTCTTTAACCAAATTATAAAGATGTTAATATATAGTTTTTATATGGTTTGTTTTACACCAATTTGTGGAATAAAACTAATTATATTGTTGATCCATCAAAATAGGATTAACATTGTTAAATAATTTATATGTACAAAATTAGTATTGATGTTGGGAAAATGATGCTCATCAATATGCTAGTTTTCAATAGGCTACTTGATTCCCTTTGAATTATGTTTAAGAGAATTGTGCATAAGAAAAATAAATAATGCTTCATAATATTTGCGTTTATAACTAATTTTTTTTATGCAAATCATAAATTAAATTTGCATAGCATTGTAAATATATATATACATGTTTTTGTTATTTTTTGTAGAAGTTGTACTGAAATTGTTGTTTTGTTTTTTACATTTCAAGTGTTTAAACTAATTTTTTGATGCATATTTTTTATTCGAAATAAGCTAGATGATAAAATACATTATAATTATGATTATATGAATGCTCCATTCTTTAATTTTTCCTTTACAACATTTCATTTGAAAAACAATCCGCTTAAAATCGTGTACTAGTACGAATTAAGTATTTTTTTACTATTTAATTTTTAATTAATTCATTTTTTATTAGCATTATTCCCAAAAATGCAAAGAATATTTTATAATCATGCAACTTTGTATTTTTAAGAAGTTTAACTTTAGGGAAGTATATTAAAGGGGATTGTTGCTATGAAAAATAATATAAATTTATGGTTTATAATATACCTAAATATGTTATATATAAATGTATTAAACATTTGCTTTTTGCATTATTATAATTTAAAATATTATGAATTATAACCTTTAAAAAATATTATATACATTGTATTTGAAAATAATAAAGAATATTTAAAAATATAGATTTATTTATTTTTTTTTGTCTTGTTGTTTTATGCTGTTTGTGGTTTATTCATAACAGATTAAATATGATAGGATGTTTATTGGTTAAATTGTGACCATTAACATAAATTATAAAACGCAAAAATGAAAAAATAAACCTTTTAGATAAGTTTGCAAATTTTACGATTGGAATTGCATCATATCAGGGTATTTATCAAATAAAATTAAATTCAGGTAAAAACTTTGAGGAAAAAAATGTCGCATTAATTTAATAAAAACAAAGAGAAATAGTAGAATGTTTTTATAGATTTACTTAATTGTATAGAATTGGTACAATAAATTATTCGGGTCGTTCTAAAATTATATTTATTAGTAATAATTATGATTATATTTTATGCTTATTATAATTAACGCTATATATATTAGCATAGCTATTTTTTATATATTTATTTTTATTTGTTACTATACAAAGTATGGATTAAAAAATTACATTATGCATTTTGCGCTCTTAACATTTTTTTTAAATAAGAATAATATTAAAGAAATTTGTAAGCCGCAATTTTTTTATAAATAGTACATAGTAATTATATTTTTTTAAAAGCATTTTCCATTAGAGTATGATATAATTAATTACTGAATTAATAAAATTAAATAAAAAAAAAAAATATAATTAAAGAAACTGGGTTTAATAATTTTGAAGATAATTATATTAATTAAAATAAAGTCTATTGGCATATAATACCAACAAAGATGCCAAAATAAAATAAATATATAAATAATTAATTAATTATAATTGTATGTTTTTTTCATTATTATAATTTGTATATAATTTTTTATATTATTTTGATGTCACTTAATATTATTAGGATTATTTGATTATAAATGTATATAATATGCCCTTATAGTATATTATTATATTTGTACATATATTTGCATGTATTTTCATAGCCTGATTTAGCATGGTATATATATTTTTTGTGATTTTTTATAGTTTAAATAAACTTTAAATTTTGAATTTTGATTACATATGTATGCATATATATATATTTTAAAAAATATGTATATGCTATCAAAGAAGTCCCAATAAAGGGGGAACTACACATATATATATATTTTTTTTAACTATAAAAAGATAAATATAGTTTTTTAAATCAGATCATGGATTATACTTTCCATAATAATAATGGGAGAAACTGAATTGGATAATGATGAATTAAGAAAAACTGTTTTTAATATAGACGGAAATCCTAAGGTTGGTCATTTCTATAATAAAGATGGTTTATTATTAAAAACATATAGGTGGCCAGTTAAAAAGGCGGCAGGTATTGTACTATTACTCCATGGATTGAAAGGCCATGCTCGATTCACTTATTTGAAACCAAATGCAGAAGTGATAGATAACAATGAAGTTTTAGTGATAGATGATGATAACTACTATGTTTACAGTGGTAGTTGGGTTGAAAAATTTAATCAGAACGAATATTCAGTATATGCGATGGATTTACAAGGGCATGGTGAATCAGAGGCGCGAAAAAATTTAAGAGGTCATTTTAAACGATTTAATGATCTAGTTGATGATGTATTACAATATATGAATCAAATTCAAGATGAAATTGCAAATGATAATAAAATAGATGATGAATCTTATAGTATAGTACCAGCTAAAAAACAAAAACTTCCTATGTATATTATTGGATATTCGATGGGAGGAAATATTGCTTTAAGGATATTACAAATATTGAATAAGGCAAAAGTAAAAAACAATTCTAAGCTTGAAGATACAGTAATCTATGCAAAAGCTGATACCCTGACAGGCGATTGCACTAATATTTATGATAGTGATAATGATAATGACAATGATAATGACAATGATGATGATGACGATGATGACGATGATGATGTTTATTACGATGTTTATGATGGAGATAATGTTAATGATAATAATCCTACAAATAAAGCTACTAATGTAAGTGAAGTTGTTGACATTAATAATGTTTCTAATGATAATACTACAAAGCATTATGCTTGTACCTATTGCATTGCAAATGGCAGCACATGTGATAATGATAGTGTTAGTACCACCACTGGTGGTAGTGATATCGACAATTTCAGTGTTAGTGCCGATGACAGTGTAGCAGCCAGTACTAGTACAGAAGACAATGTAGTAGCCAGTACTAGTACAGAATATAATGAAGTGCCCAGTACTAGTACAGAAGATAATGTAGTAGCCAGTACTAGTACAGAAGACAATGTAGTAGTCAGCACTAGTACAGAAGATAATGAAGTGCCCAGTACTAGTACAGAAGATAATGTAGTAGCCAGTACTAGTACAGAAGACAATGTAGTAGTTAGCACTAGTACAGAAGATAATGAAGTGCCCAGTACTAGTACAGAAGATAATGAAGTAGTTAGCACTAGTACAGAAGATAATGAAGTGCCCAGTACTAGTACAGAAGATAATGAAGTAGCCAGTACTAGTACAGAAGATAATGAAGTGCCCAGTACTAGTACAGAAGATAATGTAGTAGCCAGTACTAGTACAGAAGACAATGTAGTAGTCAGCACTAGTACAGAAGATAATGAAGTGCCCAGTACTAGTACAGAAGATAATGTAGTAGCCAGTACTAGTACAGAAGACAATGTAGTAGTTAGCACTAGTACAGAAGACACTGTAGTACCCAGTACTAGTACAGAAGACAATGCAGTAGCCAGTACTAGTACCGATGATAATGCAATAGCTAGTACTAGTACCGATGATAATTTAATAGCCAGTACTAGTACAGAAGACAATGCAGTAGCCAGTACTAGTACAGAAGACAATGCAGTAGCCAGTACTAGTACAGAAGACAATGTAGTAGCCAGTACTAGTACCGATGATAATGCAGTAGCCAGTACTAGTACAGAAGACAATGCAGTAGCCAGTACTAGTACCGATGATAATGCAGTAGCCAGTACTAGTACAGAAGACATTGTAGTAGTCGGTACTAGTACCGATGACAATGATAAAAATGACGATAAATATAATTGTTTAGACAAATTAAATATTAAAGGCTGTGTATCTTTGGCGGGTATGGTGTCTTTTGAAAGAATAGCGCAACCAGGGACATATTTATTCAATTATGTTTATTTGCCTGTAACACATTTCTTATCTTATATTGCACCTAATCTGGAAACTAAGTCAGAATTGCCATATAAAGGTTACCCATTTATCGATAATTTATGTAAACTAGATAAATATAGAGGTAATCGTGGAGTTACAGTTAAATGTGTATATGAGCTTATAAAAGCAATGGGCGCGTTGAACGATGATATTAATTATATACCAAAGGATATTCCTATATTATTTGTGCATGCAAAAGGAGATAGCATTTGTTATTACAAAGGTGTAGAGATGTTTTATGATAGATTACATTCTGATAATAAAGAATTATTTCCAGTCGATAACATGGATCATTCTATAACATTAGAACCCGGGAATGAGCAAGTTTTAGAAAAAATTATTAAATGGTTAAATAATTTGAAAAATAACAATAAAAATGCAATAGAAAACCAAGAATAATATGGATATTAAACCCTTTTATAAACACTAATATAATTTTTTTTATTTAACTTTTTAAATATAGTTACGAAAATATAATATTAAATCGAATTTTTTTTTTATATTATATGTATGATTTTGTTAATTAATATTATTTTTTTGAATTAAACTTTTATATTATTATTTTATTCGTTATTATGTATATGTATATATATATTATTATTTTGTTAACTTTTAATATGTATTCAAACAATTTATATAGCAACGATGCTATAATTTATTTGGATATCTAATAATTAATAAAAGGTTAATCAAAATATAATTCATTTGAATTTATTATTTGGTGTTTCTTTATATATAATGTAATTTTAATGGCAAAAAAAATGATGGGCAAAATTTAATATTAAAATATTGTTTTTGAAAGGAAATAGTATCGAAGAAATTTAAATATATAAATATCATTGCGTAAATTTTGAGACGCGATGGGTCTGGGTATTATGTGCATATGTTTTTTTTAATCGTATAATTTGCAAATGATTATATATTCTATTTTTATATTGATTCAGAATTAAAACAATGTTATGTAATCCTTCCATTAATGATGTACATATATACCAATGAGGTGTTATTATTTACTATAAATTTTGTCATTTGCATTTAAGCATTGAAAACCTTTATGGTCGTTTTCATAACTTATAAAATAATTTGTTTTAACAAAATTTATATTAAAATATTAATTATTGAGACAAATATATATTATAGCCATATGTTGTATCATATAACCAATAAAACAAGATGCTTTTAATAAGGTAAGTTATTAAAAAAATAATAATAATAAATATATTTATAGAATAATAATAAATATATTTATAGAATAATAAAAAATATATATTTCGTGCATTTTTTACTTGTTTAGCATGTTAAAAAATAATTTAAGTATAATTGTTTAAATTAAATTATCACGACATGATGCATGCATAATACATATACCTAAATCTTATTATTCTTTAAAAGCCGTACAAAATAAGTGAATTTAAAATGGCACAAAACAATCACGAAACATTTGAAGGAATTAATATTTGAAATATCTTATAGTTATGTATGTATATTTTTAATAAGCGGTTTGGCGATGTTCTAATTGTCTATATGTCGTTCTCATATTTACAAAATTATCAAAGTAATATGACATCCATTTACCGTACCATTCACGTTTCTGGATTTTCCATTCTTCCCACTCATTGTGTTTTGCAGTTAAATATCTGCTTTCTAATTTGCTAGTTATATCTGCCCATTGATCTTGCTCTGTTTTATTTCTTTCATTCCATTTATCGAATCTTTCCCTGATTAAGAACGAAATGGGATCATTTCGTGATTTTGATTTTGAATATTTCTTCCAAAAACTATCTTCATTATGCTTCCATTGTTGATTATACCAACTTGACATGAAGTTGTTTTTCCATTTCTCCCAGTCACCAATTATCCATTTATATAAATTATGGTCATTTTTATCAATCCATTTTTTTAAATCTTGTATCATATTTTCTTCAATAGTTTTTTTTATCTTATTTATTAAAGGTATATTATCTTCAGGTGATCCTGTTGCCGCACTATCACTTAACTCTCTATCAATGTGATCTTTATATGAAATCCATTTTGATTCCATTTGTTTAATCCATGTATTCCATTCTTCGTTTTTTTTTTTAAGCCATACACCTTTCTTTGTGTGTATATAAGAATAAAACCTTTCCCATTCGTCGTCTAATTCTTCTAATTTTTTATGCCATTCTTCGTGTTTTATTCGTTCTTCTTCTTCAATGTCTTCTCTAGAGGATCGTATAAGACTATTCCACTTAATATGCAATTGATCAAGCCATATATCGATATCAATAATATCGTCAACAGTACGATTTCTTCCTGCAAAACGTAATGATTCTTTATTTGTGGGATTCGTTCCCCTTAAAGAACTTTCTCCCCTTGAAGAATTTTCTTCACTTAAAGATAATCCTCCCCATAAAGGTTTTCCTTCATTTAAAGGCAGTCCTTCCCATAAAGGCCTTTCTTCACTTAAAGATGTTTCTTCCCTTAAAGGATTTTCTTCACTTAAAGGATTTTCTTCACTTAAAGATGTTTCTTCCCTTAAAGGATTTTCTTCACTTAAAGGATTTTCTTCACTTAAATGGCCTTGAGATTGTAAAGTTTTATCGCCCCAAACTTTCGTTTCATCATCATATAATTTTTCTTGTAACGTTGGTTCAAAGGATGCCTAAATAAAAAATATAATAAAAATTTTTTTTGCAATAAGTATTATCAAAAGTGATTGTAAGGAATAAAGAAAAATGAATATATTTTTATCTTACAGATGATATTATATCAACAAGGGAAACATATGCCAGAAATAAAGAATATGAAATATATGAAGCTGCATATATTTTTTTCATTTTAAACAAAGGAATTCTATAATATATTATTTACTATTTCTAAAGAAATATATCTTTATCATCATACATTTATGAAATAAATTTTTTATTTAATTAATATTATATTTATACTAAAAATATAATTATTAAAAAATTGTATAATATTTTTTACAAGCATAAAACCATTTTATAATTAATTAGTAACAATAATAATCATTATATACTAATAAAAAATGCAATACTTATATAATGCCGTTTATTATTAAATTTGGGCATTTATAATTAACGAACAGATTATGAATACAGTTTGTTACATAGTATTCAGTTATTAAGAATATATAATTCTATGCATATATGCAATAACAAAAGATAAAAATAAAAATAAAAGCACAAATAAGCGAATATATCTCTATTTTTTCTATTAAATTTTTCTAATTATTTTTTAATTTAGTTTAAGTAATAAATTTTGATTTCTATTATTAATTCTTTCATACTCATGTTTTATTATTATTTTTTTAAGAGGTTTTTATAAAACATAAATATGATGAGGCACCTTTTAAAATCAGAAGAAAACATGAGTTCTTAAAATAAAGAAAAAAATATATTAATTATTTATTAAAACTCTCTTGATATTTACTATTCGTTCAATCTTTTATAATTTATATAGGAATTTTTTTGTTTTTAACTTTCCATAAGAAATGTTATGTATTGCATACATATATTATATATATGTTTATTTTTCTTTGGTTTAATGGTCGAATGTTAATTTAGATTTAATTTTTATAATTTTGGTGGTTTACTAGTTTACGCAAATTTATTAGATATCATTATAATAGAAATACAAAATTTTAAACTATTATATGTATTATTTTATTATGTTTTTTATAGTACATAAAATAAAAAAAAAATTAATAATAAAAATATAGCATATTCACGAAAGCCAGCGATATAGTTTCCTCATAAGTAGAAACATTATACATAAAAGATAAAATAATGATTATATTAATTTCTTTATGGAATATAAACAAAGAATGTATGAATAGACAATTATAATGTATGAGAGCCACTCTCAAAAACACGAAAAACATATTAAAACGATATGTCATTCATTTTATTTTGAATTTTATAGAATATATATACACTTATTTATGATTGAAATAAATATTTTTAGAATATTATAACTACATAGATAATTAAAAATATACGTTTTATATAATGACGTTAATTTATTGAAAATATATATTTCATAAGAAAAGTAGGTAGACAATATCTTAAATTGAAAATACAATATATTTAAAATTAATCAAAATTCCTGCTTCGGATATGATGATATAGACATGTTTAAAATTCATGTAGATTTTTTTTTTCTTATAGAAGTTATTACATTGCTACGTCTGATATAATATATCTTTAAAAATTATATATAAAAAAATATTTACGAAAATAAAATGTAGGACTTAAAATATATTAAAATTTTATGAATGTTGTATATTTTATAAATATGTGTATAAAATATGAATAATCATCCATATTACAATAAAGAAATTCTGAATATTATAAATATTAATATTTCCTTTAATTATTTGTTTTGTTCTATATTATATATGACTCTTAATTTCCACTTATTATTTATAACCGTAAATGTATATTGGAATGATAAATTAAGGACTTTTAAACGCTATTTTCACGTGGATTTTTTATATATATTTCATTTAAATATTATAACAAAAAATATATTTACATACAAACTTATAATATTTAAATTTGGGTTTCATGGTTATAGTTAAGTGCCATAAAATAAAACAAGTAAATGAATAAATGATCTAAATAATGAATTAAAATAATCATATACAATATGGCATGTTTAATTTTACTTACATGAATATTCTAGAGGTTTTAGAAAGACATGCTCAAATGTATAATATATTCAATATACATAAAACAGTGGTCTATTAATAGCAATATTCTGAACCATATATATTTCTACAATTTTAAAATGGTTTTCGATTTTACATACCTTTCTTAAAACATCCAATTCTTAAACTGTAAAAATCGATCATTTGCAGCTGGTTCAGTTCAGAAAAAAATACGAAACCACAAAATTAAAAGAAAAAATAGCGTAATTATTGGTACAACACAAAATAATGTATTTATCATTAAATAGAAATATGTGAAACGAGCATACACTATCTTATATATATTTAATAAAATTATATAGATCAATCATATTTTTAAACCAAACAAAGGACTTTGGACAACACCCCTATAAGCTTATCCCGAAGCATGCCAACATCAATAAAGTTGTATTAAAAGGCAACGATATTTTTTATGATTAAATATTCCATAAATTATTTTAAATTTTATTTTTTTATTTTATTTTGGGTTATATATATATTTTTAATTTTGTTACATACAAAAACAATTTTATAATTGCATTAATTTACAAAAATGCAAATGCAACAACCCTACTAATTTTTGTTATCTTGAGAATTATATTATCGAATTTGTATTTAATAAAATTTCGATTAAAAATGATAAAAAAAACGTATAAAATAAGATTAACAATAATATAAACTTTATTACATTATTGTTATTATAAATTCGGAAACATTACAACTATATTTGTAATTATTGCAACCATATATAAAGTATATAATTTTCAGCATAAGTTAAATTCTTTATTATTTGGCAAGAACATTAAGAATGTCTATAGTACTTAGAATAAATGGGGCGAAACAAATAAACAACAATTTTTACATAATTATTAGTGTTACATGCACTTATGTCATAACAGTTTGTTCATTAATACATTCACCTTTAATTATATTAAAATATTATATTATCAAATTATATTAAAATGATACATTATCAATATAATATTAAAATAATATATTATCAATATAATATTAAAATAATATATTATCAATAAATGTTAAAATAATATAATATTGATATTATAATAAAATAATATGTTATAAATATTATAATAAAATTAATATATATTATATTATTTCGTATGCTCAAATTTTGTATTTTTAATTGCGCACTCGTTCGGTAAAAAAATATAATTTTTTTTATGTATACATAACGGCATATTTTATAGTCCTATAATTTTAGAATCGTTTTACAATTTAGTATTTTTTTATAATTTAGTATTTTTTTATAATTTAGTATTTTTTTATAATTTAGTATTTTTTTATAATTTAGTATTTTTTTACAATTTAGTATTTTTTTATAATTTAGTATTTTTTTACAATTTAGTATTGTTTCAAAAATAAGTGTTGTTTTAAAATTGTTTAATAAACTATAAAAATAAACAAAATATAATATATATAATGTAATATATTAAAAATATCATAATATTATTTAAAATGATTATCTTTAGGAATTATAAAAGAAATTAATATTAACATTCTGTATGTTTCGTGTTTACAAACATTTTGATTATTTCGTTACATTGTGATGGAACTATTTAATAAAAAAATAAATTAGCTTTATAAATACAATAAAAGCATATAAATTATATATTTAAATAATTTTTTATATTTTTTTTATATTAATATTAGTTTATAGAACTTATTTAAATTTTGTTTGTTTCGGTTTGAATAATCCTTATACAACATTTTTTTTGTATTTCTGACATTTTATGTTTAAATAAATCCGATAAGTTTTTTAATATTTTATTTGTCAACTCCGAAAATGAATAGTAAATATATTAAAATAGTTTTTTTGGTTATAGGCTTGTTTGCATATGCAAGCAACAATGCCTTTGCATCTGAATCAAGGCCCAGAAAATCGGTTCAAAAAACATCAACTCGAGGGAGGTCTGCTTCAAGAAGCGAAACCTCAAGAAATGATGGGTAAGAAATATTACAATATATATATGTATTATCATGAGAATGTCGTATGTCTATTGTACAAATAATATGTTGTTGCTCAACGATTAAATAATCAAAATAACATTTATAAATACATTTTTTTTTTTAATTCAAAATGTAAATAAAATTTAATAATAGATCCGCCTCATCCGATGATAATCCGAATATAAAAAAAGGAGAATATATCATTCCAATATGTAGAAATCCCGAAGAAGTTAGAAAAGCGACAAGACTTATGGACGACGTTATAAAACGATTAGAATACCATGCTACAAATGATGGTTACGATAAAGCAAAACAGCATGATAAGCATATAACTAAACAGTACAAGAACCATGCAGACCAAGGAGGCGTTCAAAAAATAAATATCAAAATCCGAGGTTCCCAGAAGGTAGGGATTAATGACAAATATTTTTTAAATTATAAAATTAAAACAATAAAATATAATTATTATATATATGTGCATATTTTTTTGTTTGAATTAGTATAATGATATAATACATATGCTATCCAAAAGACTGCCTGTCCTAGAATTCGGTGATATCAGGGTTAAAGGTACATAAATAAGAATTATTTAAAAAAAATAATATATAATTATCATATTTATGTTACATTTTTTGCTTTATTTTACAATGCTCTACGCTACAATTTTTTTTCTTTCATTTTGTTGTATTCCATAAAATTTAAATTTACATGTACATAAAATTATAATATTTTTAGGACGAACTATCGTCAAGTACTCACCAGATTTAGTAATGATAAAGCAACGCTATACAAATCGTGCTAGAACAATGAAAGCATATTTTCATGCTTTATTCGCAAAAATTAAGGTAAGAAAACAATTTTTTCTCTCTTTTCCTATAGAAATTGTATTGTTCATATTAAATGATTACACCATAATTTATACCAATACATATATTTTTTTTATTTATTAATTTTGTAGATATCACCAAATGAGACTATAATTGCTTATGCATCAGCAGATGTAGATGGTGAAACCGATGTCATTCATAAAATAGATGGTAATACGTCAAAAGATGACGACGCATCGAGCATTGCTGAAAGCTATCTCTCACAAGCTGAAGACTCATTGAGCATTGGTGATGTTCCTCAAGAGGCGACTATTGTAGAAGCACAGAAACAACGTGTTGCTAATGTATTTGGGTTTATCGTTAAAAAAGAAGAGCACTATGTTAATGTTACCCATATCAGCTCTGTAAGAAATATAAAAATTAATAGCATAATAATTTATTCCACATTTTAACATTTACCAAAAATATATAACTTGTGTATACATGCACATATTTATAATATGTATTCATTCACAAAAAAATGGGATTTTATATATTTATTCAATTTTTGTTTTTTCATAGGTTAATGAACAAACCCCCTTTTCCCACAATTATGCTATTCAAGTAATTAGAACAAACAGATTGGCAGAGCTTATGCGTTTACGAGACAGCTACAGATGGGCATAAACATATATTCCACATAGTACCCTTTTAACCGCTTAATATGTTGATACATTTGTTGTTAAAATCAATTGTTTTTATTCATTATATCTTTTTTGAATTACCGTTATAAAAATGCCTTGCTTCGTTTTTAGTAAAGCTTGTTTATTGTATAATTCATTAATATTTTTTTACATAAGAATTTATTTGTATTTATTTTTGTGAGCACTGCAATTGTAAGTATTACATAATTTTAACAAAACAGAAACTCTCAATATTAATATGAAAAAGAATCTACAAAAAAGGCCTTTCGTAAATAATAAGTTTGGATTCTTATTGTTTCTATTATTTTAATTATTATTATAAAGCTTAATTTTAATTAAAAATTAATTATTATCAAACATAAAAATAAATTAACTATATCAATCACCGTTCTCAAAATCATCAATTAATGATTTACATGCCTTTTACTTTTTTGGTTTCGTAAATTTTATCGTGTGCAACATTTCCGAAATTCAAATAGCAAATACTAATATTAAAATGCTTACGTGACTAGAAAATTGGCATTGTATTTTTTAATACTTAACATTTGTATTTAGTATTTAAACTTCAGAAACAGTTTAAAAGACATAATTTAAAAGAAAACTGAATCAATAGTAGATGATTTTGAGGATAATGTCTGATATTAAGACATTTGTATAATTAAAAACAATTAACTTTAGGCTTGTTTTGAGTTTTATGAGAATAATTAAAGCAATAAAAGATAAAACATAAAATTTTAGGACCAAAAAGTCGATAAACAATAATATAAAAGGCATTCATACAGAAAAAATCTTTGATGAGTTATAAAATTTATATTGATTTGTTCACAATATTAAATACATGTATTGTATTTTAATATAAAAAAAACAACCAAAACATATACTAAACAATAATTTTTAAAACGAAACAATTATATGATGGTAATTAAATAGGTATTATGTATGAAAGTAAATTAAATTTATTAATACATTTATTGCGATATTATCTCTTTAAAATATTTTCCTTGAAACATATATACTTTTTATTACATATTTGCATGAACACCCATAATATATGAATATTTTTTACTTCTATCTCTTTTATGACGTAAATCTTCAAGAAAGTGAGTAGCTTTATCTCCATTATAAATCTACAAAAAAAAACAAAAATGGATAAATATTAATAGAAAATTTCGAATTTATGTGTAGACAGATATGAATATATCAATTTATATACTGATAATACATTTTTGATAAATGTTAAAATGGGGAATAAAATTATTATGCTATTAAAGTTTTATGTTGCTTACAGAATGTATGTAGGTAACATCAACGCTGTCTTCATTTTTTTTAATTATAAATCCAGATATGTTAGAAGCCAATTTTATTAAAGCTTCCTCAGCATCAATATCAGTTTCGATTGGTTTTACATTTTTTAACAGTTCTTTCACATTAATATCATCGTGGTTTTTATTTAGATAATTTATATTTATTGAAGGACATAGAATTACTGTTGTGTCGTCTGATATCTACAAAATTAATGAAAAAAAATATGTATTTGCATAAATTATTGTGTAATCATTTAATATGAAAAATACAATTTCTAGAGGGAAAGAGGGGAAAAATTGTTTTCTTACCTCAACTTTTGTGGCTAAAGCGTAAGTTATTTGAGAGGGTGACACAATAGAAAATGCGTCATGACTTTTTTCCATCATTAATAAATTTGGATTGTATACACGGGCAACGTTTCCTAAAAAAATTATTATTTGCATGCATAAATTAAATATTGAGAGACTCACAAAATGGAAAATAGTACATGGGCATTGATAATAATAAAGACAGAATATCGAATAAAAATAATAATCTTATATTAAATTGGCTAATTTATTAATTGATTGATTTTTATATACCATTCATAACGCCGAGATCAGGTCGAATGGTGCCATTGCTATCCCATAACACGTTTATTATCTCATCATACTAATGGAACCAAAAAAATATATGATAATATGATATATATAATAATAATTTTTAACTTAATTTTATAAACTAAATATTGTTCGTTAATTATTACCTTATCAGAACTGTTGGCTTTAGTAATAAATTTTCCAATATCGATATTTTCAACTTTCTTAGAATATATAAATGTACGATTATTTGCTTGAAATTCGACGTTATAACCGTCTGTATTTGAGCCAATTTTTAGTAAAAGTGCTACAGCTTCACTAGCATGTTTTATTGCTTTTTCGGTTTCTTTAGGATCCATACATAATAAGTGCTTGTGTATTTTATATCTCATCTCCGAACTATTATTGACCCCAATAAAGTAATTTTAATATGCAAAAAAGGGAAAAAATGTATTTATAAACTTTTATCGTAACTATTCAACATTATGCAAGTGTATACTGCACAAATACACATAGGTATATTGGAAGGTGTATTACATATATATTGCCATATTTCTTACCCAGGATTCATTAAAAGGGATCCATTTGAACTTTCGTTGTTTAAATTAGCTATGCGTTGAGCAATTTCGGATACAAAACTTTCGGCTGGAGTAGCATTGTGTTCATCTGATTCAGCTGGAGTAGCATTGTGTTCATCTGATTCAGCTGGAGTAGCGTTGTGTTCATCTGATTCAGCTGGAGTAACATTGTGTTCATCTGATTCGGTTGGAATAACATTATGTTCATCATATTCGGTTGGAATAACATCGTGTTCATCATATTCGGTTGGAATAACATCGTGTTCATCTTCCTTGATTATAGTGGCATTGTGTTCATCTGATTCGGTTGGAATAGCATTGTGTTCATCTGATTCAGCTGGAGTACCATTGTGTTCATCTGATTCAGCTGGAGTAACATTGTGTTCATCTGATTCAGCTGGAGTAGCATTGTGTTCATCATATTCGGTTGGAATAACATCGTGTTCATCTTCCTTGATTATAGTGGCATTGTGTTCATCTGATTCGGTTGGAATAGCATTGTGTTCATCTGATTCAGCTGGAGTACCATTGTGTTCATCTGATTCAGCTGGAGTAGCGTTGTGTTCATCTGATTCAGCTGGAGTACCATTGTGTTCATCTGATTCAGCTGGAGTACCATTGTGTTCATATGATTCAGCTGGAGTAACATTGTGTTCATCTGATTCGGTTGGAATAACATTGTGCTCATCTGATTCGGTTGGAATAGCATTGTGTTCATCTGATTCGGTTGGAATAACATTATGTTCATCTGATTCGGTTGGAATAACATTATGTTCATCTGATTCGGTTGGAATAACATTATGTTCATCATATTCGGTTGGAATAACATCGTGTTCATCTGATTCGGTTGGAATAACATCGTGTTCATCTTCCTTGATTATAGTGGCATTGTGTTCATCTGATTCGGTTGAAGTGATATTGTGTTCATATAGCTCGGTTGATGCGGCATTGTGCTCATCAAGTTCGGCTGCAAGCGCTTTATTGTTTGCATATACAAACAAGCTTAAAAGTAAAAAAACGGCATTAAAATTTCCTTTGTTCATTTGGACTTGATAAACAAAAAAACATGAAACTAAACAATGGGAAACCAAAAAATATAAAACTAAAAAATGGAAAACTAAAAAATGGAAACCAAAAAATAGAAACTAAAAAATAAAAAACTATAAAATAGAAAACTAAACAAATTGTGCAGAATAATTAAAATTGAAGGAAATAACTTTCACGAAAATTTAAAAAAACAAATATTTATTTAAAAATAAAAAATAAATACTTAAAATATAAATTTATAAATTATTTAAACAATAAATTGATATAATCTTAATTATTTAGCTTGGGTAATTTGATCAAGGTTCATAAATTAGATCCTTTTTAAGTGGAACCATTGTAAGGCGGCAAAAATCACGGAGATTCGGACAAATGAGTATCCAAAAATATCATGATTTTAATTTTTCGAACATTAAAATATCAAAAAAATCGTCTTATATATTATATATTATTTTTATAGTTACATTATGAATATGCAATATTTTGATCTTATAGTTCATTAAGCTAAATTTAAAACTAAAATTTATAAAAGTCCATGCACATGAAATTGTTACACATTTTACACACACACTGAAAAAAAAATATTATGGGCTATCATATCATGCGGTATCTAATGGAAGTTGATATTTTAAAATATAAAGAGGGAGCAATATAAAAAATATATATTAATTTTAATGTAACTTGGCAATACATAATTTGACATAGTTATAATTATAGATACGTAATTAACGAACACACTGTTCTGAAAGAAATAAATTAAATATGAATTACATAAAAATAGTAGCTTTGCTATTTCTCACTATTTATTTTTAGTATATGGGACTTCTTTTACATTCTTATGTATTAAGCGTTTAATTTATACTGAAAATTACATTACTTTAAACATTGATATAACTGCTACAACTATAATAACAATAAGATCGAATATATGATATTTTTTTATCACTTTTAATAGGAATTTTACTAAATAAAATTTTTGTAATATATTTATAAGCTTATAAAAATTATATATTAGTGGTAGCAATAAGATGCGAATTATGAAATATCGATACACAATAATATATTTATTCTTTAATTATAATTTCGTGGTGTGAGGAGCTAAAATTTTAGGGATATATATTATGGGGTGTGAGTCAAAGTTATGTTCCTTGAAACCTGTAATTTTTGTTAGGCTTCAAGGTTATATTTTTATATTAAATAATATTTATTTGCTTATTAAATTTTATTTAATACCTAAGTAATAACTTGTTAAAAGAGAAACTATATGAGCGATATTCCATATTTTTGGACCTCTAAATGAAGCCTAAGTATATATCGCAAAAATGGATAAACATTAATATGAAAGTAATTTCATAAATTATAACCCTTAAGTTTGTAGATTATCAAAGTTAACTATATGATTGTATTCTTATATAAAAAAGACATAAACAAATAATATGCAAAGGAAACATTCTTAAAACAAAAAAATATTTTATGATAGTCAATTAAAACAATCATTATGCATGGAAATAAATTGTTTCATTAGCACAAATTTTCTATATTACAGTGTTGAAAAATATATATTAAATGTATGTTTATTTATGAGGTGATAAATAATCTTCAACTTTTCTAATATAGTTTTTATAACATAAAGCATAGCCGAATATACTTGTAGCATGATAGTGTAAAGCTTTATGGTTTCGTTCATATGCTCGCTTTTTTTTAATTTATTTTTGATTTGTACACAATATGTGGTTGTGTGCTTCATATATTGATCCGAGCGGTTATTAACCAAAATTGAGTTATTTTTAATTTTATTTTAATTTTCAATGTGTAAAAAAGAAAAGAAATGTATTTATAAATGGTATGCTCACGATTCAATCATTCTGCATGTGCGTATCGGTACGAATATATATAGTTACATTATATATGTATATAACATATAAAAATGTTTGTATATTCCACTAAATATTTCTCCGAAATTAATATCGCTAGGTTTCAATTTTTTTGGTGGTGCTTTTTTTGGTGGCATATTTTCTGGTGGCGTATTTTCTGGTGTCACATTTTCTGGCGGTACTTTTTTTGAAGATTTTTTTTTTGACGATTTTTTTTTTGATGATTTTTTTTTTGAAGATTTTTTTTTTGTGGGTGTATTATCTGGAGTGTTGCTATTGGGGGTTATATTATCTGGAGTGATGCTATTTGTGGGTGCATTGTCTGGATTAATTTTTCCTATATCATTATTATCTGCAAAGGTTGTATTGCTGGCATATACAAACAAACTTAAGACAAAAAGGGCAATCTTAATGTAACCTTTATTCATTTTGGATTTGATAAATAAAATATTAAAAAATATATAGTATTTTTAAAAATCAAATATAAAAAAAAATTAAACAGATAAATCGAATAATAAAAATTTTAAAAGTAAAAAGAAAAAGGTTGTAAATAGAATTAAAACAGAAACAAAGGAATTTCAAAGGAAATTATAAAAATTAATACTTATTTAAAAAAACTAAAAATAAATATTTAGACAATAATTTATGTAACTCAATTATTTAATTTGCATGCTTTGATCCATAGTTTACAAAATTGATATATTTTTTATTTAAATATGCACATACAAGACAACGATAATAACAAAAGCTTTGCAAGTAATGCGTATCCAAAAATATTATAATTCTTAATTTCACTAATATAAATTACCGAAAATTAAATAATTTTAATATAATATTTTTAGTATATGTTTATAATACATATACTTTTTATTTTTATAGTTCATAAACTAAATTTTATAATAGTTCCAATATGTATACAATTTATATTACCTTACATTTAAACGCACATAAGCAAAAACCATATTGTGTGGCGCCAATAACAAATCAGTCATAAAAGAATAAAGAGGAAAATAATACAAAAAATTATAATAGTTTTAAGAATCTTAATAATATATTCTTTTACCATCGTTGTAATTGCAGATACGGATATTAGCCAATAAGTAAATGTGACAAAAATACATTATAATATCAATTATATAAAAATATAACTTTTATCATTTTTTCACTTATTGTGAGTATAAAGCATATCATTACATTTTTAAATATTAAAATATTAATGTAAGCTAGAATTTCATTATGTTTATGTATGGTTGCAACAATTGTTACAAATATTACCATAATCATGCTTACTAATTCACTATACCAATAACATAGTAAATTTTGTATTATGGTGAATTGTGTGTTCTGTGTGTTTTTTATAATTTTAATCGAAAGTCACTAAATCGTATTTTTATGATATAATTCTTTTGGCGATAAAATTATGTATTGTTGGTAGCAATGATACACATGCTTTTTTGTAAATTATAAAAAATATTTTTTACATAATAAAATAAACAATATTATGTAATTAAATAA
Organism: Plasmodium chabaudi chabaudi; assembly: GCF_900002335.3. NCBI lineage: Eukaryota > Apicomplexa > Aconoidasida > Haemosporida > Plasmodiidae > Plasmodium > Plasmodium chabaudi. The sequence goes on from NC_030106.2 coordinate 962,449, forward strand.
GCGTAAAATTAAAAATAAAATAATGCAAAAAATAAAATTAAAAATACACAAAAAATAAAATTAAAAAGTACAAAAAAAGCATAAGATATCTATATACAAAAACGTCTTTATTATTTAATTATAATCTTCTCGATATCGAAGCATTGAAATGAAGTCTTCAGGATTTAGGGGTTGTGATTTTGTACTATAGGTTATTGTTGTGTTATCGGGGAATTGTTTGGGTTCTCGACCTGTGTTTTGCTTCGATTTAATTATTTATAATTTTATCATATCTATTGGAATATGTGAATATGTGTATAGTTGTTATTTATAATATAAGAAATAATTTTTTACATATTAAGAATGTATATAATTTCACAGCTTTAATAAAAAGACATAGTTTTGTGATTTGATATAATAATTATAAAAATATAATATATGTTAAAGCTCATATTGCATGAAATATTGAAGGTGATACGAATTTTCTCAAAGAACATAACGGTATAACGATAATTATATAATACTAAAAGAATCCCATATAGTAAATTATTGTCTACTTTGTTAATTGGGTATTAATGGATTAAAAAATATTGTCTAATAAATATGTTATACGTAACCATTCCCCTGACCTTCTTGCGGAAAAAAAATAATGTGTGCTTTTGCATAAATTTTTGGAATGATACCATCAAATTCACCAATGGGGAATATATCAATTCCAATATTATCTATATTTTTTGCAATATTAATTTTTTAGGGATTTCTTATAAGATAAATAATAAAAGGATTATAAAATATTATATTAAAAAATATTTTTATCATTATATATATACACGAACCTGAAAAATAAACATTTCATTTTTTAAGACTTGTATATTAGTATTCATTACTTGGATTCTGAAAACGTTTTCAAAGACAATTTGAAAAAAAAGAAAAGAAAGATGAATTAAATCATCTATAGATGATTATGGGATGATAATTGAAACATTTAAGGGATTCAAAATTTTGAAAATCGCAAAATTTTACCCAATTTTTCAGTTTTATAAGAATAACTAAATCATTAAAAATAATCAAAGTGAACTATAAAAAATATGTTTTTAATACAAAAATATAATAATATTAGTTTTATAGGAAGATTGTACAAAAAAAATGTTTTATGAATTATAATATTCATATCTTATTTTTCACGAAGCATAATGCATATAATATTTTATATATAAAAAAAACATGAAAAAATATATGCAAACTTTATTAAAACAAGAAAAACATTTTATGATGGCAATTTAAAATGTGCATAATGTGCGGAAATGAGTTTGTCGTTTTTATATAAATATTGCCAAATTAAAATTTTAAAATGCTGCTATGCAAATCATACTTTATTGACGATTAAAGTAGCGTTGCATGGATATAACATTCAGCACTGCTTCCATATCTGCATCTCTAGTAAGCATTTTTATGGGAATCATAGCATTAAATTCCATCTACGAAAAAAAAACACAAAATTAGATAAATATATAAAATGTCTTATTTTCTTTGTGAATAAATAGATATATTATAAATATGCGGATTTATTCCGAAACTATGAACTTATGATAAGTAGTAAATGATTATAATTGGATAAAACAGCATAATAAAATAAATGGTGAAACAAAATTATTATGATATTAAAATTTATATATTGGCTACCGAGTTGACAAAGGTAATATCAACGTGATCGTCTGTTTTTTTAATGAGGAATCCAGATAAGTTAACAAACGACCTTTTATAGTTTCCACTCATAACATCATCGTCAAAATCAACACTTGTTTTGAATGTGTTTATACTGCCTACAACTTTGTTTGCATAGAATTTTGGACCGGAAGGGTTGTGATCATTTACATTTCCTGAAGACATGGCAATTATAGTTATATCTTCTGATATCTACAAAATTAATAAAAGTGTATTTGAATAAATTGTATGCCATAATATGAGAAATGCGATTTATAGCGAAACATAAGAGGAAAAGTTTCCTTACATGAACTTTTTTGGCTAAAGCATAAAAATATCTTTCGGAGAATAGCATATCATTTTTGTAAAATCTTAGCACCATTAACAAATCTCTATCGTATGAGCGAGCAACTTTTCCTAAAAAAAATTATAATTTTGCATCATATAAATTGAAATATTATGAAAATTAACAAATAAAAGACAATATACGAAACATATAACTACGATAGTAATAAAGACAATATATCGAATGTAGAGCTATAATCATATATTAAACTGATTAATTAATTATTTTTTATATACCATTAATAAAACTTGGATCGAATTTTCTGGGGCCATTGGGATCCCACAGTGTATTTATTATATCATCATACTATTGGAAAAATATATATGTATATATATATAATTATTTTTTTTTATTGAACTTAATTTTATATTTTAAATATTGGTTTGTAATCCATACCTTATCGGGATTAGAAATTTGAAATTGGCATCTTTCAATGGAGGAACCATTTCCATTATTCCTATAATATATATTTATGCCACTAGTAGTCGTACTATAATATTTGAAGCCGTTGTTAGTTGTAGCATAGTATTTTAAAAGATTTACAGCTTCGTCCATAGATGTTGTTGCTTTTTTTGTTTCTGAGGGATTTTTGCATAATAGGTGCTTATTTTTTTTATATATTTTATCCAATTTATATGAAACAGGAATATATCTATTTTTAATTTCGAAAGAAAAAACAAATATATTTATAAAATACCATTTTGTGATTAATCGTATGCATGCGTATATTTCTTATAATAGTACATGTAATGCATATTTATACATTGTCATATTTTCTTACGTAATATGAGGTGAAGGAGGGTTAGTTAAAACAGCTCGGGGTAAAACTATTTCAAATGAAGGTACTTTAGATGGCCCGGCTTCAAATGAAGGTACTTTAGATGGTCCGGCTTCAAATGGAGGTACTTCCAATAATCGGGCTTCAAATGAAGGTACTTTAGATGGCCCGGCTTCAAATGGAGTTACTTCCGATGATTGGGCTTCAAATGAAGGTACTTTAGATGGCCCGGCTTCAAATGGATTTGCTTTAAATGCTCCGGCTTCAAATGGGGGTGTTTTGTATCGAGGTGTTCTGGATAGAGCTATTTTGGATGAAGATGAACCATACGTAGTTGCTTTGGATCGACCTCTATTGGATCGAAGCCTTTTGGGTCGAATCGTTTCGGATGAAGATGTTTCTGATATTTCTTTTTGGCATGGAATTGTTTTGGATAGAGTTATTTTGATTCGAATCGCTTTGGGTCGAGTCGGTTCGTATGAAGCAGCATTGTCTTCTGTATACTCGGTTGTAAGGACTTTATTGTTCAGACATCCGAACAAAATGAAAACAAAAAAAAATTTTTTAACATATCCATTATTCATTCTTCAAATTGATAAATAACGTACTAAAAACTATTGTATTTTTTTAAAAATCAAAAACTCGAAAAAATCTGCTATTTTAATTACAATCGAAACAAAGTGTTTTTGAAAAAATAAAAAAAATTTCTCATTTAAAAAAATATAAAAATATTATTTAAACAATAAATTTATATAATGATTTAATTTGCATATTTTATCTGATTACCAGACTCAATATACTTTTTATTTAAATAATTGCGTTGCAATCCAACGTCAAGGACACTATTCCCCATATATAATGAATATTAAAAAATATTATGGTTCTTAATTTCTCTAATAGTATAATATATAAAATGAATTGTATTCGGATTAATTATATATATACAAATATTGTAATATATACCACTGTCGACATATAATTTTTTATTTTTATAGCTATTAAACTAAAATTAAAGCTAAGATTTATAAAACATTTTGCTTTATAGCATTATATATAATACCATTATTTATGCATGCATAAAAAAATTATAATGTTTGGTAATAGAAATCGATAATTTAAATATAAATCGATGAAAAGCATATATTTTTTAACATAATAGTTGTTAATATATTATTTGAATATAATTATAGATGTAGATGTCATGAGTAAACGATTATGCCAGAAATGCATTATAAAAATGGGATATATATACAAATAGTACTATTGTTATTTCTTTTTATTTATTTTGAAAACAGACATATTTTTTGCATTTTTAAATATTAATTAAAATAATTGCATTTGAACAAATATTATATTGCGTTTATATATGGATGTAGCAGCTGCATCTATAATAATAATATTCCTAATTCATAATAAAATCGAATCACAATTTTGATATTATGTCAAACAAAGTTTTATGTAATATTTATTACTAATTTTAATTAAAAGTGACAAATAATATTTTTATAATATATACTAGGCGATAAAATTTGGTATTGTTAAAGTATTGTTTCTTTGCCTTTTATACATCAATGCGAATTATAATTTCCTTTTAATAGCAAAACAGAGTATATATAAAATTAAAAAAAATACAAATAAATAAAATATAAAAATAAAATAATGAAACATATAATTATAAAATTATAAAATCAATAAATATATATGTATATATCTATATATATATTTATATTTATTTATTTAATTTTGTTTATTTTAATATTCTTAATCCCGAGGTGTTCATGTATTATGGGTTATTGCTTCGCTCGCTGAATCTTCTTTTTGAGTTAGGGTTCGGGGTATATTATAATTTAATTTTTTATAATTTGATAATATTCATTGGTCTGAAAATGCTGATTGAATATATCTATCATCCTTGTATGTTTAATCTCGAGATAATGTCTAAATACACAGCCCCCAGGGGGCATAGATATTAATATGAAAGAGGTACATAAAATATTTTCCACGACTTATAATACTTTCATATAGTTCATTCGTATATATTAAATGTATCAATATTACAACTTCACATTTTATAATTTATTGCTAATTTTTGGCTAATTATATATAAGACCCCTCATTATTTATTATATAAGACTTGTTAACCGATAGCTATATTGAATTATTCGCACCAAAGCATATAATGCATTTCTTTGTTTGATGAAACATTTTATTTAGTAAAACTTATTATTTGTGTCATTATTATTTTGATTTAATTATAACTTCCCAACCAAACTATATAGTAATCTTATATACTATGGTATAAATTATAATTAAATTTATTTGGAATAATTGTCTACATTGTAATACACCTTCAAGTTAATATGTATATGTCTGATATTAATTAAACATAATACTAATATATAATAGGAAATCATAAATATAGATGTATAAAATATCGATCGATATTCGACAATGCAACACTATCTATAAAGGAATTTTATGCATCTAACAGTTTTAATAATACAATAAAAACTGAACTATATATACAATATTTTTTAAGTTTTACAATTTTGAAGTATAAATAAATTATATTTTAAAATAGTTAAAGATAAAATAAAGTATATTAATAAAATTTCATATCATATTGTGTTCTAATAATGTGCTCAATAATTATAAATAATATGATAGAAAGAATAACATTATTATTATATACCTATACATTTAAACTAGTAAAATGTTCTACCAATAAATAATATTAAAATGTTGTTTTATTGTGAAAGCTTCATATAATTAAACATTAATGTTAATTTCATCAAGAATGCAAATAATAATTAATTTTATTTGAACTCAAAACATTTATATTAGATTATTATATATATACAAACTTATGCAGGTCGATCCTATATCATTTATTAATTTGTTTTTTTTGTTTATAAAAGAAAGTGCGATTCCATATAATGATAAACTTGCCTTTTATTTGAATTTGAATTAAAAAATGTATAAATTTAAAGAATATCAATAGTAAATTTGTCTATTAATGTAAAGAAGTATTGTGTATATAGATGCATGCCAAAAGTTTGTTTCTTATTTTATAATATAACATAAAATAAATTTTCTATATGATGGAATTTTCTATTATAACTGAATTATAATATTTCTTTGTCTTTAATTATTATTTATAAAAGTCAAAATATTGTATTGTTTAATACAAAAAATGTCTTAACATCTGTTAAATGAATGCGACTAAATAAATCGTTTCTTATTAAGTGTACTTCATTTTTTGTTTTATGTGTATTATTCGTTGTGATTTATACGAAATATACTTGAAAATATGAATATGTTATATGATTTTAATATAAATAATACATTTTATGTTGTATATTCTGAGATATATTATGTAAATAAAATTATTAGATGTCTATCTATGGAGGCCATATATTTTAAAAAAAGCGAAGAAAACTAAAATATGGAATATTATTAAATAATATTAAACCCTTGAGATGTATATCAAATAAGAATGTATTTCGATGAAACAACTTTTGTTAATTGTTTTTCATATGTTTGCACATATTGATTTACAATATATATGTATCTAGTATTTTATTACCATAATTAATATATATTAATTTGCATGTAGACAAACGACAATAGAAAAACATAAGTTTTTAAAGTATCGAACATGCTATTAAATGAGCTTTTAAATTATACTAAAGACTTATTTATATAAAAATGTGCAAAAAACATATTTTAGGTTAAATCTGTTGTATGAACTTATTTGTTTATAATAAAAATAATGTATTCTGTACGAAAATTGGATGTTATTTGAAAAAAGCATAAATATAAAATTTTCGAAATTGTATATCTACACCTTCGATGATAAAGTTATATATTTATATGAAGATATATGCATATAAATTAGTGGAATAATTTATTTATATTTTAAATATTAAAAATTGTTTTGATATATTAAATATAATGGTTCAAATAAACAAAAACTATTCACGAACAAACACACACAATTTTGTGTATTTCGAATAAATTGTTATATATATTTTTTTGTGAATTTAAAATAAATTATATTATTTATTTATCGCTATTATTTATATTAAAATAAAAATAAAATATAAAATTTTGTTAACTTACAATTGCAGGATTATAGATTTGTTGATACCTTAAAATAGCAGTAACATATGATTTCATTATAATATACTTTCATAAATATCAAATAATTAGTTTATATAAATTAAAAATAAACAAATTGTAATGTTAAATAATAGCATTATTGTTTTATAACAATAATAGATAAAAAGGAAACTGGAAAATAGTAAAACACAATATTATTTAAAACATACCGCTTCGAGGAAACACTTTTTATTAATAAAATGAATAAAAGGGTATTTAGTTTAGTGTGCATCGCCTTGTATTTCCTTTTAGCTGTATCAATACATTGCTCCGAACAAAAAGTAAGTTGTCAAAACAAAATATAAACTAATATATGGAAAATTATATAATGGTTGTCATTTGCATGTTATGATGTATATATTAACACATATATATTAGTATGTTTACGTTCTTATATGATCGATCTAAGGCATCTGGCTTAAAAAATAAAATTGTTCAAGTTGTCAAAAAAATACACAGAGAGAACGACAAAAAGGGTATAGATTCTAAATGCAAAGCACAATTAAATAACAGCAACAACGACAACACTGACAAAAATGACAATAATAACAACCCTGGCAACAATGGAAACAGTAATAACAACAACGACAACAATGGAAACAGTAATAACAACAACGACAATAGTGGAAACAGTAATAACAACAACGGCAATAGTGGAAACAGTAATAGCAACAACGACAACAGTGGAAACAGTAATAACAACAACGACAACAGTGGAAACAGTAATAACAACAACGACAACAGTGGAAACAATAATAACAACAACGACAATAATGGCGGCAATAATAACAATCATAAAAATCATGGAGAAATCAGTTGTTTTAATATATTTAAAAATGGTAAAAAATTTAAAAAACCTTCACTTATCTATCGACCTCTTCATAAGGTATCATTGCGATATGAAACTGCTCACCGTGATGTTATTCCAAAAAATAGAAAACATTTACGGGATTTATTACGTTTAAAAGAAAAATTAGAAAAGCATCCTTCAAATGAAAAATTAGAAAAGCATCCTTCGAATGAAAAATTAGGCAAACAACCTTCAAATGAAAAGTTAGAAAAACATCCTTCAAATGAAAAGTTAGAAAAACATCCTTCAAATGAAAAATTAGCCAAACATCCTTCGAATGAAAAATTAACCAAATATCCTTCGAATGAAAAGTTAGAAAAACAACCTTCAAATGAAAAGTTAGAAAAACAACCTTCAAATGAAAAGTTAGAAAAACATCCTTCAAATGAAAAGTTAGAAAAACAACCTTCAAATGAAAAGTTAGAAAAACATCCTTCAAATGAAAAATTAGCCAAATATCCTTCGAATGAAAAATTAACCAAATATCCTTCGAATGAAAAGTTAGAAAAACATCCTTCAAATGAAAAATCAAATGAGTAATCTTCATATAATAATTATATTCAAATTATATCGAGCTAAAAAACAGCAACAAAATTCTTTCTAACTATCACCTAAACTACAAAGTTTGTCATGTGATATCTATAGACGAATGAATTATGTTGTTTTTTTCTACATTTATGAACTCATATTTTAAGTTTATAATTTGATGTAATTATTAAAACATCTGAAACATATTTTGATTATATATTTGAATAAAACAATAACATATATGTTTATATGAATTATTGTGTCATTTATGCTTATTTATAGTATAGTATTTGTGAAAAAATATTCAGAAAATAATTAATAATTGAAATAAGATTGATCCGTTTGCTATAATCATAGTATTTATTATTTGTATGCGTATATTTTTATATTAAATACGCATGCTTATATTTTATATGCATATTTATAAAATACATAATTTTGCATTCTTAATGTATGTTCTGTCTTATAACTGATTTTTATGTTTGTTTTATTATTGATAACTTTACAAAATATATTTGTATCAAACACAGTAAATGGAATAACATCTACACGACCAGGTTAATCAAATATATTATAAATGAACCTATATTGCATATGCAAAATGGTAATCTTATTAATTTAAGAAATCGTTTGTCTATTTTCCATATGAAATAAATACATTAAATAAGCGATGTTATTATATAAAAAACACATATATACACATCTATAGAATGTCTTTCCACAAATTTAAGTAATAATATTTATCAATTTTAAATTGTTTCAACACCATTTTATTTTAAAAATAATATTATAATACTAAATTTGATTCTTTGCTTTTTTATCCTTAAAATTGCCTTACATATAAAGAAACAGCAAATAATAAATGCAAATTATTATTATTTTAATTAAGCTTTATTAATTATGAGAGCATAAAAACTAATTAAAAGTAAAGTCATTATATAATTAGTTTTAATTCGTATGAATTCACAAATTAACATTATATAAATATACCTTCAAACTGCAAATAAAATCATTATATACAAATTTAATTTAAAAAACAGTTGAAATAACAAAAAACATATATATAATGTAAAAAGATATAATATATTTATTATTATCTTTTCTTGTTTTGACACCAAAAATTCATCGAAAAAGTTACATTTGCATTTATAAAAATACAAAACAATAATTAATATAAGCATTATTAAAACACATTTTATATTTCATTTTCCTTTTCATCTTCTTATTCATCTTCATCTTTGCTTCTTAAATCAGAAATCCAATCAATAATTTTTTTTAAAATTTCTTCATTCCCTGGCCTTGTAGGTGTACCATGATCCATACCATCAACAGGATATAATTCTTTTTTACTAACATTTACTTTATTATAAAACGCAACTGCCCGTTCATAAGAACAAATACTATCGTCTTGTGAATGCACAAATAATAAAGGAACATCTTTTGGCATATATTTAATATTACGATCCAATGTGATCGTTGCTTTTATAAGTTCAGACATACATTTAAATTTTGTTTGATTAATATTTAGAATTTTATAAAGTCTAAACTTATTACCATAATATCCAAACATGTTATAGCGTGATTCTAATGAAATTCGTGCACGAGGTGCGAAACAAGACAAGAATTTTATTATAGGTAAATAAAAATACATATATGATTTGTTTCCAGGATCCCGTTTTGATTTTATTCTTATCATACCAGATAAAGACACGCAACCTTTGATATTGAATTTATCTAAACAATTATAGCAGCCTTCATGTTTGTCACTAGCAATAGCATTTGTCGTATCAGAGGTGCTAGCACAGGAATTATCGGAATCATAATCTTTAGAATTATTCATATCATTTCCAATTTCATTAATATTAGTAGAATTGTTTAGCATGGTATAAATATTTTTATAGTTATTTGATTCTCCAGTATCAATGTCATTTCCTTTTTCTTTATTTAATAATTGTAATATTCTTAAAGCAATATTTCCTCCCATCGAATGTCCAATAATATACATAGGAAGTTTTTTTTTTTTAGTTGTTACTATATCATGAGATTCGTCATCTGTTTGATTATCATTTGAGATTTCATCTTGAATATGATGCATATATTGTATTACATCATCAACTAGATCATCAAAAGAACTAAAATTGTCTCTTATATTTTTCCATGTTTGTGATTCCCCATGTCCTTGCAAATCTAGTGCATATACTGAATAACCATTTTTATTAAAATTTTCAATCCAACTATCTTTATAAATATAGCAATTATTATTGTCCACTACTAACTCTTCATTGCCATTTGCTATTTTTAAATTTTTTCTCATAAAAGTTAATTGAGTATGAACTCTGAATCCATGTATTAACAATATAATTCCTGTAGCATTTTTAGCTATCCATCTATATGTTTTTAAAAATAAACCATTTTTATTATGGATCCAATCTATTTTAGGATCACCATCTAAATTGCATTTTGTATTTCTTAATTCATCGTTATTCAATTCAATTTCTTCCATCACCAATATTATGGAATATAACGATCCATATTACAACTAAAAATATATATTTTTATATATCACTTTTCCTTTTAGTAAGGCATTTTTAATGGCAAATGTCTTTGTTTTTGCATAAAATGTGTATATATAATTAAAATTTTACTTTCCAAATATATGTATATAGATTATTAACACAAAAAAATGTACCATACTAAATCGTATTATGGCTTTATACAAATTTATATCTACAAACTCTACTTACACATTGCATTAGTATAAAATAATATTAATATAAATGAATATGCATTATAATAATATAACAAATCGTAAACAAATTATAAGAAACGAAAAAAATGTTTAATTATAGTTCTTTATCTTATTTTAGAAGTTTTTTCGAGATTTTATGCAATCAGATTAAATTGCAATTGATATAATAAAATTAATACAAATTATTGTATTTTTGTTGTTTTTCGGTAATTTATTTTTTGTTCTATTTAATTTACTTAATTCGATAGTTCAGATTTTGTCTAAGAAAAACCATTTATTTAAAATATATAATTGCTATATATTATTTTTTTATTAATAAATAATGATTTATATAATGCTTTTACTTAAAAAGAAATAATGAGCAAATACAGTACATATAGTACATTTATTTATAAAAACAACGAAAAAAAACGACAACCAAAAATTTTTTTTTATTTTTACTTCGATATAATAACAAATATATTTAAGTTGGTGTAAAAAAAATATATATATTATTAATATAATTTTTTAATTATAACAAGTATAATATATAATAATTCCCTAGAAAGAAATATTATTAATAAATATAATACTTTACAACTGTTGATGATTTGTGACATTAATTGCACATTATAAAAAAATATATAAAATATTTACATTTTTTTTATTTAAAGTAATAAACATTTTATTTACCTCAAAATTATTGTATACAATTAATAACATATTTCTAAAATTTATGATATAATTTTAACCATAAGCTTTATACACATGTTTAAAAAGTGAATTTTTTCATTTTATGTGTTTATAATTTCGATTATTATTACAATTGGGTGAATATATATCTATTATATTTAGAATGCATTAACAAAATAAAAACGATCCAAATAACAGACCCCCAAAAAATGAATATCTATTTTTGAATATTCTCAAAATGTATATAAGATAGTGTATTTAAGGGTTACCTTTCGTAATATTTTAAATTATCAAGATATGAAAAAACAAATGTGTTAATAGATTTTATTATTTAATACTTGTCGATATATTATAACCCCTAAAAACATTATGTTATATTTTTTCATAAAAATTTACGATATATAAAATACATTAAATTGGGTTTGAGGAATGCTGTTAATTAAGAACGAAGATAATTAGGCGCAAACTAGTAAATACAATGCTTAATAGGTGTTTTTTCTATATGCTCTCCATTTTTTGTTTTTGATTAGGGCTATATTGTTATTAATTTATTTATAATTTTGTCATATATATTTGTCTATAAATGCTTATGAAATATGTGTGTCATCTCCGTATATTTAATTTTGAGATGGTGTTTAAATACACAACCCCCAAGGGGCATAGTCATTAATATGAAAGAGACCGCATAACATATTTTCCACATGTTATAATACTTCTATCTAATTCATTCGTATATATTAAATGTGGCAATATTATAACTTCACATTTTATAATTTATTGCTAATTTTTGGCTAATTATATATAAGACCCCTCATTATTTATTATATAAGACTTGTTAACCGATAGCTATATTGAATTATTCGCACCAAAGCATATAATGCATTTCTTTGTTTGATGAAACATTTTATTTAGTAAAACTTATTATTTGTGTCATTATTATTTTGATTTAATTATAACTTCCCAACCAAACTATATAGTAATCTTATATACTATGGTATAAATTATAATTAGATTCATTTGGAATAATTGTCTACATTGTAATATACCTTCAGGTTAATACGCATATTTTTTAAATTAATTAAACATAATACTAATATATAATAGGTAGTCATAAATATAGATTTATAAAATATCGATCGATATTCGACGGTACAACACTATCTATAAAGGAATTTTATGCATCTAACATTTTTAATAATACAATAAAAACTGAACTATATATACAATATTTTTTAAGTTTTATAATTTTGAGGTATAAATAAATTATATTTTAAAATAGTTAAAGGTAAAATAAAGTATATTAATAAAATTTCATAATCATATTGTGTTTTAATAATTTTTCTAATAATTATAAATAATATGATAGATATAATGCGCTATTATTATACGGCTATATATATATATAAACTAGTAAAGTGCTATACCAATAACTAATATTGGAATATTATTTCATTTTGAAAACTTCATATGATTAAACATTAATCTTATCGAAAAGGGAATGATAACAAATTTAAACATAAATATTGTTTTTTATTTATTAGAAATTATATAAAAAAGTGTGATATTCCATATTGAATGATAACGTACATCAATACATAGGATTCAAATAATGAGATACAAATGCATTTTTAACAGTTATAGTAATAATAAATTTCCAATTCTTTATATTTTTATAATAATATAAAATTGGTGATCTCTTTACTATAAATATAGAAAATGTATAGTTCTCTATATGCAAGTGTATAATAATGATGATATATGTTAAGAAAGTGTCTATTTGGAAATAAGTAATTTTTGACCATAATATTGGAACATAATTTTTGGGTATATAAGAATAATTAAATAATATAATCAATCAAATATAAATTATGTATGTATATTTATTGTATTTCCACATATTTTTTGTATAATTTTTACATAGTTTTATGTTGTGGGTTAGGTTTAAGTGTCACATTACATTTAATTTTGTAAATTTTTAATAGTTTGATAATATTTATTAGTTTAAGGAATTGTTTTAAATATACATAAGAAATAAGTTATTAAAAATGGTAGAATATGTTGTAGTTTTTAATATATATTGGTATTGGTTATTTGAATTCTGTAAACGGTTTCAAAGACAATATTTAAGAAAAAATATAAATAATAAAGATAAAAGTAAACCATAAGTATATAATTTGAGGGTGGTGGTCGATATATTTTATGATATGTCTATATTGATATACACTTAATTATTAATACGTTTTAAGTTATAAGATAACAATAAAAGTACGAAACATAAATTTTGAACGGTAAAAAAATGGATCAAACTAATATATAGGGTAATAATGCAAAAAGTGTAATTAATTATAGCATTAATTATTTGATTTCATCACGAAAGTAAACACATTCAATATATTTAATTCAAAAGGAACAAGAAATTAATTACTAAATATTAATTCTAAAATGATCAAACTGTTGTGATGGCAATTTAAATAGGCACTACGTATAAATATGAATTGATTTTATTAATATATGTATCCCAATATTAAAGTTTTGTAAGACTTCTAATTGAGGGATGTGCTTTTCTATCCTCGCCACCCCAGTATGACAAGTGTATAATACCACTAACAGCAGATCTTGCAATTCTTCGATCGAAAATAAAATCGGTACTACGATCATCCTTAAAAATCTACGAAAAAAATGTATAAATATATAAAATATGTCAATATTTTTTATGGGAATATGATAAAATATATGACTTAAACAGAAAATATATTTTAGATTAATGTTAAAATGAGAATAAAAATATTATGTTATTATATTTTGAGATTGCTTACAGCGTTTAAATAGATAATATCAACTTTATCACCCTCAATTTTTTTAATTACAAATCCAGACACGTTAGCATTCAATTTCAATAATGTTTCTTCAGTATCAGCATCTTCATCGATTGGTTCTGCTCTTTCTAACATTTCTTTCAGATTAACGTTTCCATGGAAATCATAATCATATTTTAGAACTCTTGTAGGACAAAGAATTACAGTTATGTCATCTGATATCTACAAAATTAATGAATAAAAAAATATATGTATTGTATAAATTAATGTATAATAATATGAATAATATAATTTTAAGAGGAATAATGAAAAAAATATCCTTACATGAGCTTTTGCCCCTAAAGCATATTTTGTTTTGCGGGATTGATGAATTTGATCTATGTCAAGTTTTTCAAACAAGACTAAATTTGGGGTGTATATACGAACAGGTTTTCCTAAAAAGATTATTGTTTTTCACATATAAATGAAATATTATGAATATAGCAAAATGTTAATAAAAATAACAGATAGCAATAGTAAAATTTAAGCATCCATAAAGAGTGATAACCACATATTAAATTTATTAATTGATTATTTTTTATGTACCAAGAATAAATTTTTGATCCAATTTTTGTAAATTATCGTGATTCCAAATCGTATTTATTACGTAATCGTACTAATAAAAAAAAAATATGGATATATATAATAATGATTATTTAATTTTAACTTATTTTTATATATTAAATATTGTTTGGTATTTGATACCTGATAATGGCCTAACATTTTCCCAGTAAATCGTTCAATTTCTATATGTCCAAATTTCTTATAATATGATTCACAGTATTGACCGTATGTATGAAATGGCTCGAAACCATCCATATTATCAGCAATTTTTAGTAAAAGTGATACATGTTCGTTTGCTAGGGACATTGCAGCTTGAATTTCTTCAGGGTCATCACAGGTCATGCGTTTATGTTCCTCACGTCTTGCCTCCAAACTATTATTGGTCAAAATGAGATTATATTTTATGCGTAAAAAAAAATAAAGAAATGAATTTATAAAATGGAATTTTGAATATTTAATTATTATGACGTCGGGTTTCACGAATATGCATATTTATATTATATATTTTTTTTTTTTCGTATTTTCATACGCAGCCTTTCTTTGGTCAACGGCGCTGGGTGTATTAGAAGTACTTGGAGCAGATTCGGCTGCAAGTACGTTATTGGTAGCGCATACAACCAAGCTTAAAACAACAAAAACGGTTTTCATGTAGCCTTTATTCATTTTGGACTGGATAAATAAACAAATATTAATTTAAAAGTTGTAAAAACACGTTATATAAGTAGATTTAAAATAAAAGCAAAGGAATATCCAAGGGATTTATAACAAATTAATACTTATTCAAAAATAAAAAATAAATTTATATAATCATTTAAATGGCAAATTTTTTATCTCAAATTTTTTATGTTTATGTTTTATTAGGTTTATAAATTTAACGTATTTTTTATTTAACTGATCTAGTTGTAAGGAAAGAAAAATAATTTATACAAATTATAGATAAAAAATATTATGATTTTAATTTTTATAATATTATAATAATATTTAAAAAAATATCTTTAATTATATTAATATTTTATACGTTATGCGTTATTCTAAAAATATATTTTTTTTATAGTTTGTTCACCCCAATTAAAGCATGGTTTTATAAAATATCATATATAGGATTATGTATGCGCTTACTTACATGCATCTTGAAAAAAAAATGTATGTATTCCATGAGCGCATTACCTAATTGAAAACTGATATTTTAAAATATAAAGAGAACAATGTTATAAAAAATAAATATTAGTTTTAATGTTATTTTTTCAATATATGATTTGGAATAGTTATGATTACAAATATGCATGTAATGAATAATAAACGGACATAACAACGGAATATATATAATAGTAATTGTATAAAATAAATATTTGTTTTGGTATTTTTCATCTTTATTGAGTATACATATTTTTTATATTTTTATGTATTAAAGAGTTTAATTTATCTGAAAAAATATATATTATTTATATATGGTTGCAGCAATTACAACTACAATAACAATATTTCAATTCATCATAACAATAGCATGCTAAATTTTGTATTATGGTGAATTGGTGAATCCCGTGCTTTGTGATTTTATTTTTTACTTTTAATATTAATACAACTGTCGAAATATAATTCGATAGACGGCCAAAATTATATATTGTTAGTGATAGTAATGATAAACAATATTTCTTGCAAATTGATGCAAATTATAATAAAATATAATTATAAAACAATACAAAATATAAAAAAATATATATAATAAGATTGTAAAATAAACTATAGAGTATTTATATACGAAAAAATTATTTTTTTTTAATTATATTTTTTTAATGTTACGGTGTTAAAAATATAGATGTTTTTATTATGCATATTGGTTTTAGGGTGTAGGAATTTAGTTATATTTTATTTAATATATATAATGAATTATTAAACGAAAAAACACATATATTACGACTCCTGTATTTTATTCGATAAATGTGGCATACGCTTGCAATACCTAAAAGGGGAATATAAGCGTTAATATGAAAATGCGGTAATCAACAAATATATTTTCATAAATTATAGTTCTTACATTTGAGTATTATAACTTAAATATTAAGTATGTTGAAGTATAATATCGGTATTTTGTATTTATTGGTAATTTTGAATTCGCCATAAATATTGAGTCTTAATAATATATATTATAACTGTCTATTATATAAGAAGTGGGAATGATCGCATTTGAAATTATATTAACACACATATATATATATATATATATATATATATAACATAATTATGTTCATTTAACAATATGTCTTATTTTCATGGAGCAACATTTGTGATTTAATATTGTTTATGAAATTCCCAAATTATAATAAGATTCATTTAAAATAGTTGTTTATAATATAGTTCATATGCGTCAATACTGAAATTTTGATAATTAATTAAGCATATTACTATTATATAATAGATAATCATAAAATATAGATCAATGTTCGATTATGAATTGTGTTAAATTAACATAATAATTTATTTTTAGACTTTATTTAAATGAAAATTATGCTTATAATTCATATAAGAACATATTGTTCTCTCTTTAAGTTTGTACATATTTTCTTATTTCTCTAGAATCCGTAAATGTTTTTTAAAATAAAATTTATAAATTCATCATTTAATGTTTGGCACCTTTGAAGATTATTATTTAGTTTTTCATAGTCAGATAAATATACAAAGACACTACTTATGCCTTCCAAATATATATAATTATCTTTACAAAAAAAAATATGAACAAATTATATGCAAATCAAACACTATTTAAGAATCAAATTGGTGTTCCGTAACAATAATTTAAAACAAGCATAACACATGAAAATAAGTTTATTTTATTAATATAGGTATCAGAGTTGTAAAAGATATCATTTGGAAATATGTTTATTCCTTTTTAAAAACACTTTTTAAATTGACAACACTTAACATTTTGCTGGCTATAATTTCTCTAAGATTTTATTGTGGGTTATCGGGAGAAACCCCATGATCAATCTGCGAAAAGAAACAAAAAATATTCAAAACAAAGGCACACATTTTTATGCATTTAGATCATTATATATATTTATATTATAAAATTTTGCAATTGAAAATAGTGTAAAATAAAAAATGATAATTTGAAAGTGTTATTAAAATACTTATAAATAATGGAAAGTTTAATTATATAAAAAAATATGGTAAAATTCAATTGAGAAAAAGAAAATAATTCAAGTTACCAAAATAATTAGGCATACTACATGTTTATTATGGATATATGCCGTTAATTAATTATATATTACAATTAAAAATAAATTTATATTGTTGGATCGACAACATCAATTTTTTGGAATAATTTTTTTTTTTTTTTGAATATATAGTATATATTTTTTTAAAATATTAATTAAAAAAATAATAATTAAATTATTAAATATTTAACGACATTTTTTATTAAATTTTCATGTATTTATAGTTTTATATACAAATTAATATAAATAAGCAATGTTATTTAATATAATAAATTGAAATAATTAATACAAATACCATACGGAGAAATATAAGTAAATTAAATTATATGGTATAGAAATAGAATTAGTATGATATTTTATATATAAAAATATAATTTCTTTAAAATTTTTTATGGTATTAAAAAAAATAAATATATACTGCAAAAATGAATCCTAAATTAATACAAATAAGCTTATTTCTCCTTTTAATATGCCTATGCAAAGGATACAATGGCAAGGTAAAATATTATATGTTAAATTTATAAATATGTGTTTATTGTGCTAAAATTTATAATATGGTGATGCTTTACATTATAAAATAAAATTTAACTCTAAATACATTCAAAATTTATGCATTTTTAGAAAAATAATAATAATGGAAATAAGATTATGAAATTGCTTCGATATTTCTCTGGGTCCGAAATCAATGATGTAGGAGAAGAAGTACATAAAGAGCAAGAAGGTTATGACGATCAATCACTTTATGATGAGCAAGCAAATCATGGCGCGCTCGTTGTAAGAGATAAAAATGGGAAGCCCGTCGATAAAAATAATTTAAAAAATAATGTAAAAATCGTTTTTATCGATTTAGATGGAACATTATTAAATAGTCATAATAAAGTATCCAAATTAAATTTAGAAAGTTTAGCAAAGGCACATAATAAAGGAATAAAAATAGTTTTTGCTACTGGTCGTCCAATGTTTTCAGTTAATGATATAATGGGGCAAGATGCTAAAAAAAATAATTTAAGTTTAATACCCGGAATATATTTAAACGGGTGTATAACTTATGGGCCTAATGGTGACATAATACTTGATAATTATATAGATAAAAAATTAATAATGGATATATATAATTTTTCAAAGGAAAACAATTTAGTTGGACGTATGTTTTGGAATAGTTTAGAAAAAGCACATATGTTTGAAAATAATGAATATGCTGATCAATATTTGAAGATTGAACCTACAATGCCTGATATTATTGATGAAGAAACATTAAAAAATACAAAAATATACAGAATTTTGATATTATTAGATGAAGAAAACTTATCAAGTGTATTAAAAATGTATCAAGACAAATTTTCGCGTCGAGTTTTTGTAGATAACACATTTAAAACATATGTAGAAGTGATTCATCATAATGCAACTAAATTTGAAGGTGTAAAAGCATTATGCAAACATTTCAATATACGTTTAAATGATGCATTAGCTATAGGAGATGGTGAAAACGATATAGAGATGTTACAAGGTGTAGGAACTTCAATAGCAGTACAGAATGCTCCTAGTAAAATAAAGAAATGTGCAAAATATGTAGCTCCATCAAACAATGATGATGCGGTGCATCACGCAATACAAACATTTTGTGACATTTAAAATAAAAAACCGAAAGAGATAAACATATATATAAAATGCTACGAAATTCAAATAATAATAATTAAATGGGTCGTTATGACTCCTATTATTTTCATTACCCTCTCCAGTGTTATAATATATATTATTATCAATACTGTTATTAAAATTTTTAATTAAATATTAATTTTGTTCTCCTTCTACATCTCTATGCAATAATAATATATGTTCATATTGTGTTTTCACATTTTATGGTTTGTTTATTTCTGATTTTTACTTTTTATTAACCCTTATTGGCAGATATTCAATTTATACTATATATATTGAATTGTATCTCTAAATTTATGCATAAATGTAGGTTTTATGAAAGGAGAAACAGTATGTTGTATTTATTTGATTCTTATCTTTTGTTTTTTGATTCTTAACTTTTGTTTTTTGATTTTCAACTTTTAATTTTTGATTTTCAACTTTTAATTTTTGATTTTCAACTTTTAATTTTTGATTTTTAGTTTAGGGTTAAGGATGTTTTTTGTGGAACCCATATATGGGTTAGTGTTATATATCACATTACATTTAATTTTGTATAATTTTTAATAATTTGTTAATATTTATTAGTTTAAGGAATTGTTTTAAATATACATAAGAAATAAGTTATTAAAAGTGGTAGAATAAGTTGTAGTTTGTATTGGTATTTATTATTTGGATTTTGTAAAAGATTTGAAAGACAAATATTAAGGAAAAAATATAAATAATAAAGATAAAAATAAATGATAAGCGTATTAATTGAGGATGGTGATCGATATATTTTATTATATTTCTATATTGATATCCAATTAATTATTAATAAGTTTTAAGTTCTATGATAATAACAAAAGTACGAAAGACAGATTTTTAACGGTAAGAAAGCGATCAAACTAATATAAAGGGCAATCGAACAGAAAATATAATTGAATTATAGCATTAATTATTTAATATATTTTAATTCAAAAGGAACAAGAAATTACATAATAAATAATCATTTTAAAACGATCAAAATGTTGTTATAGTAATTTAAATAGGCATTACGCATAAAGATAAATTAATTTTATTAATTTATGTATCCCAATATTAAAGTGTTGAAAGACTTTTACTTGGAGGATATTGTTAATTAATAGATTAAATGCGTTGTACTAAGCTTAGAATATTTGCATATGTAAGACCTCTTTCTCTTTTGTTGTGGATAGACTCGGTAGAATTGCTAACATCATAGACCTACAAAAAAAATGAATAAATATATAAAATATCTCAATATTTTGTATGTGAATATCATATAATATATGACTTATAGAGAAAGACACTTAAAATAAATGTTAAAATGAGAAAAATGATTATGTTAGTATTTTTTGAGGTTTCTTACAGCGTTGATATAAGTAACATGAACTTGATCATCGTTGCCTTTTTTAATTACAAATCCGGATATGTTAGCACCTAATTTGGTTAATGCATCCTCAGGATCAATGTCAGTTTCGATTGCTTTTAAATTGAAGTACACTTCTTTCATATCAGTTTCTTTATCGATTTCAGTGTCATCATTTATAGTTCTTGATGGACATACAATTACAGTTGTGTCACTTGATTTCTACAAAATTAATGAATAAAAAAATATATGTATTGTATAAATTAATGTATAATAATATGAATATTAGAATTTTTAGAAAAATAATGGAAAATAAATGTCCTTACACGAAATATTGAGCCTAAAGCATATTTTTTTATGGGAGGTGTATAATTAGGATCTACGCTTTGTTTTTCAAACAAGCATAAAGTGTTCCAGTATTCACGAGAAACAATTCCTAAAAAATAATTATTTTGGAGATATAAATGAAATATTATAAATATAACAAAATAATAGGCAAAGAACAGTAAAATTGAAAGATGTGTAAATAGTGATAATCACATATTAAATTCATTAATTGATTATTTTTTATGTACCTCTAATAATATTGCTATCCGATTTGTGTTTACCATCGAAATCCCAAATCTTCTCTAATAAATCATTGTACTAATGAAAAAAAAACATATGGATAAATGTAATAATGATTATTTAATTTTAAGTTATTTTTATATGTTAAATATTGTTTGATATTTGATACTTTAGAGGCAGATGGGATTGTAACATGAAGCCTTCCAATATCCATATTTCCAACTTTCTTAGAATATATAGTACAATTTTTATTTTCTGTAGAATAGGCAGAATAATCATTTACACCAGTCGCAGAAAGTTTTTGTAAAAGTATTGAAGCCTGGTTTACATGTTCTATTGATAGTAAAACTTCATCACCGTCAAGATATTTCTGGCCATTGGGGTATTGATATATTGCATTCTCAATATGACTGGTGAAAGTGATATTATTTTTAATGGGTAAAAAAAGAAAGAAATGAATTTATAGATGGAATTTTTAACATTCAGTAATTATAAAGGCATGCGTTTGATGAATATGCATATTTATATTATATGTATATATTTTCCACGTTTTCATACATATTTTTTTGGCGGGGGGAATCGGTAGTAGCAACATCTGCGGAAGTTTCGCTTGCAAATGCTACATTTTGCATATATCCTGCGATACATAAAAGTGCTAAAGCAACCTTAATATATAATTTATTCATTTTGGGATTTGAGAAGTAAAATATTAATTTAAAAAGTGTGAAAATACGTTATATAAGTATATTAAAGTAGAAGCAAAAGAATATGCGAAATTTTTATAAAAAATTAATAAATATTTTAAAATAAAAAATAAATTTATTATAATTAAACACCAAATTATTTAAATGAAATAGTTGCAAGGGAGGAAAAATAACGTCACAAATTATAGAGCACACATAATATTATGATTTTAATTTTTTTAGTATTATAATATTTTACATGTTACAGATAATGGGCATACACCTTTTTTTATATTTTGTTAACCAAAATTAAAGCATAGTTGTATAAAATATCTATATATTATAGGATTATGCCTGCACGTACTTAAACGTACCTTGAAAAAAAAACATATTCATATATCCGTGCATTATCTAATGAAAACTGACAATTTAAATATAAAGAGAGCAACGGTATAAAAAATAAATATTCGTTTTAATGTATTTTTCCCAATATATGATTTGGGATAGTTATGATTATATATATATTTGTAATGAATAATAAACGGGGATATAGGAGTACACATACATAATAGTAATTGTACAAAATATATAGTGTTATAGTTTTGTTAATTTTCACCTTTATTTGAGTATATATATTTTTTATATTTTTATGTATTAATGAGTTTAATTTATCTGAAATTGTATATATATTATTTATATATGGTTGCAACAATTACAACTACAATAATAATATTCCAATTTATCATAATAACAGTGTGCTAATTTTTTCGTTATGTTTAATCACAGGTTTTTCAATTTTATTTTTTATTTTTAATCTTAATACAACTGTTCCAATATTATTCGCTAGATGGCCAAAATCGTATATTGTTGGTGATAATAATGATACACATTATTTCTTGCAAATTGACACAAATTATAATAAAATATTTTTTTATGTAACAAAATTAAATATAAATATAAAATATAAAACAATACAAAATATATAAAAATATATAAAATAAAATTAAATAAAATTGTAAAATAAACTATGGAATATTTACATACGAAAAAAAAATATATTTTTTTAATTATAACCAAACAAATTTATGCAACAGATCCAACTCAAATATATTTTTTGTATATTTTTATATAAATAGGTCTTTAATATAATTTAAAAGCCCATTTAATAGCATGTTTGATACGTTATGAACTTACATTTTTCTAATTTTGGGCTACAAGACAATTAATTATATCAATTATAGCAGCAAAACACTATGTACATATATATTGTAAATCAATATATGTAAATGTATGAAAAACAATTAACAGGTCATCGTTATTGTTTTCATCGAAATATGTTCTTATTTCTTATACTTCTCAAATGTTAATATTATTTAATAACATTCTACATTTTATTTACTACTTTTTTGTAAATTTTTTTTTTCATAGATTGGTATGTAATCATTTTATTTATATAATATATCTCAAAATATACAACATGAAATATATTATTTCTATTAAAACCATATAAAATGTTCATATTTTCAAGTATTCCTCGTATAAATCACAACGAATAATACACATAAAACCAGCAAATGAAGTACACTTAATAAGAAACGATTTGTTTTGTCACATTCGTTTAACAGATGTTAAGGCACCTTTTGTACTTAAATAATACAACATTTTGACTCTTATAAATAATAATTAAAGGCAAAGAAATATTATAATTCGGTTATAATAGAGAATTCCATCGTATATAAAATTTATTTTATGTTTTATTATAAAATAAGAAACAAGCTCTTGACCTGCATCACATATACACAAGACCTCTTTATATTAATAAACAAATTTACTATTTAGTATTCTTTAAATCTATACACATTTTAAATTCGACATCAAATATAAGTTAATTAAATTTATCATTCAAAAGAATGTCTTTTCTTTTATAGACAAAAAAAATCAACAAAAAAAATAAATTAATAAAGGGTAAAGGATCGGCCTCCATAAGTTTGTATATATTTAATAATGGAAAATTTTTCCCATAAACGGAAGTTATAATCTTTTTAGTCTGTTTTTTTTTAGTAGATGAGCTTATAATTATTTGCATTGGTCTTTTACCATTAATTGAATTTATAACTGTCTTTTTCGTTTTATTTATCTCAACCAAATTTATAATCTTTTTCATTTTTGTTTTTCTCTTCGATTTTTTTGTCCGCCAAGGTGATAAATACTAATATAAAAATAGTAAAGTATATAATATTTTATAGCGAAGAAATATTTAAAAAATTTTATGCTTCATAATTGTCTTTTTATTTACCTTGTACATAATAGCTAAAGTAATGGGTATTACAATACCTATAACTGAGAATGCAATTAATTTGTGTTTCTTAAGTATATCCATTGAATTTACATTTTCCGATATAATTCCATATATATTGTTTCCAGAATTATCGAGTTTAGTTACTTGATGAGATGTTGTATTGATAAAATCGATTGGTGGCTCTTGAGGATCTGCTGGTGGTTCATCAGTTTTTTCGTCGTTAGATGGTTCTTCCTTATCTTCATTGGAATGGTCTTCTGGTTCTGGTTGTGAATTCGGTAGCATGGGTGGAGGATTTACTGACGGATCATCAGAGGAAGGTGGATCACTTCCTGAATCTTTTGGCATAGATTTATTATCACCTGATGGAGGTGTAACAGTTTCTTTATCTGGCTGACTAATTGGATTATTAAATTTATTAACAAGCTCAGTAAGTTTCGAAGAAGTATTTTGTAAAGTTTGTAATGTTTTTTCATGTGCATTATTGCCAATATCAGTAAGGGTGTTGTAAACAGATAAAAGTTGCAGTTTAAACAAACTAAGTGTAGGTTTCATGGATTTTAGGGGGTCTATTATACTATCTTTTTTCATTAATGTTGCTTTTTGTGTAGAATCTTGGTCTTCTTTTGTAGTATCATTGCTTTCTTTTGGAGTATCTTTGGTTAGCTGTTCATCTGATGGACTTCCTGGTGATTTATCTGAACTTTGGCTATTTTCTAAAGTTTTTTCTTTGCCATTTGAATCACATGTATTACTTGGTGTGTCAGACTTTGGCTGATTTGGGTCACCATTTGATATACTTGATTGATCCGATATATTTATTGGATCTCTTTCATGATTTTGTGACGTATTATCTATAGTGTCGTCTTTCTTTTCACCACCATCAGCAATATCCTTATCAGCATCATCATCAACATCTTCATCATCGTCATCATCTCCATATAAATCATCGTAGTCATATCCATATAAATCACCGTCGCCATCATCTTCTGTATTTTGAGATACTTCGCCGCTCTTTCTTTTTTTATCATCCTCTAACATTTTAATTCCCATTTTTATAATATTTGGAGTTGTTTGAGTTAATTTTTTATGCAGTTTTTTGCATCCTTCACTATTGAATTCAGATCCAACCAATTTTGAATTTATCGATGAAAGTTCTATAAGCTGATTACGTAAGGATTCGTCGTGGTCATTGTCTTTAATAACAGCTTTTATATACTCATTATATATTGTTTTTAAATGATTCAACAACCGAATATACGGATCACACTGATTAACAGATTTAGAAAGCATATCATACATAAAATGATATTCAATGCCCTTGTTTATGTGTTCGTGTGGTTGTGCATTATGTGTTTCATATGTATTAATTGTTTCACAAATTTTCTGAAATAAAAGATAAAGCATATTCATAATCGCAACGTTAGAATTCATCAAATAGATTTTATTATTTAAGATGCCTTTATAATTAAAATCCCCTCTCGATTTACCTAAATTATTTCCATATAACTGATTTAGAGATAAATTATGATCTTTTGATATTTTATATAATCTATGGCACCATCCCATAACCACAAAATCAGCACTTGGGTCATATTCACTACCTAGATTCACCTTATCATTTTTTGCTAATTCCATAAATCCATATTCAGAAATAGCTCTCAGTTTTTCATAATTAGTTTCACATTTTCTAACCCCACGTTTTATAGGGCAATACTTTTTATATGATCCATAGCCACCGTTTAATTGTTCCTCATTGGCCTCATAGTTGATAAAAAGATTATCAACATCTAGAAATGTTTCACACTAAACATTTTTAAAAAAATAATAAAATGTTTATTAACGAACAATTTATTAAAATGAAGTTAATTATAATTAATAGTTCATGTAAAACATGGAATGTAATAAATTATTTTTATTTAAAAAAGTGTATTTACCACTTTCATGCCCATTACAATGGAGTTATGTTTTAATTTGTATATTAATTAACATCATATTATATTTTATGTAAAACATATGCACGTGTCAGATATATTATACAATTACTTAATTTATATGCATATTTCGGGTCGTAAATTAAGCATATTCTTGTTATTTTCGTTATTTAAATAAATATAGAATAATAATGCAACATTATTATCAAATTAATGTTACACCATTTTATCACAAATATCTTAATTATCTTAAATTTTTAATTGTTTAAAATATGTTTTGTCTTAGATGTAAAATACAATTTACAGACAAAATCATTATTTTTAATAGTAACAGGTATAAACCAATTATAGAATTTTATAACCTTGTAACAGTTTAAATCAAATATGTTTCCTTATAATTATAAGTCTATCTATTTTTTATTAAAGAAATTTCAAAATATAAATATTGGAAATATATTATCACTATAATTTAAAAAAAAATTATGTATCATCATTAGACACCCTTAATGCACTTATATAAACTATTATTCCTCATGCTATATTGGTATTTAATATTATTTATAATAAATGAAAAGACATTTTTTTGTTTAAATTATAATATTTAATAAATAAATCAATATATTTTTCTAATTAAATGATATATTTGGTCTATTTATATTTAATTAATATATATTATAAACTCACTTTAGAACGTACCATAACCTTGCTTATTTCCTGACATTCCCTTATATATAAATAGAATTAATCAATATTTTGGGTGCATATATTATATAATTTTAAAATTAAAAAACATAATATGTAAATTAGGTTAATCGAGTTATTCCAATTAAAATAGATCATGGAAATTGATTCGTTTTGGGTAATAGTTAGTATATATAAAATGCATATTATATTTTCATCCTTATGATCTATTAATATATAAATGATCAAGAAATATATTTTAAATATTAAATCAAATAAATGTAATTTAAATATATTAATTTTTAATTTTATAATTGTGTTCATACTTGTTTAGAATAATGAATTAACTTGAGAAGCAATATAACATGGGGTACTATTTTAAATATACCTTTATACTTATAAACTAAAATATATTATGTATTGAATATTTTATAATACCATATTAGTTAGTTTATAATGCAAAAATGTTATTTTTAACGAACACTATGGAATTATTATTATTATTTTGATTGGTAGCGTTAATTCTAATATTAGCACATTAAAAAAATCTTAACTAAAAGTTATATTATTTCATACGATCTTTTGTACGTACAATTATAATCTTATCACATGTTTAAGAATATGTATAATGAATTTATGCCCATATATCCTATCAAATAAACACAATATATTTTCGGATTTAGTAATATATTAATCCATTATGATTACTGTTATTATTTTTGCTGATATACCATTGTATGCTACAATGCGATAATTAATGACTCAAGAGGAACACTTTATAACAATTAGTAATTTTCTTTGCTTCATTGTTTTAAAGAATATCATTTTAGAACATATATATTGTTTTGTAATAACAATATATTTAAAATATAAATATATGAGCCTGTATATAAATATTAACCTAATAAAAATATTATTATTTCAAATAAAATTAATTATTATTTGCCTTTTCGATAAAATTAATATTTAATTATATAAGTTTTCACAATAAAATAATATTTAAATATCAGTTATTGATAAAATATTTTACTTTTATATATATATAGGTATAGGCATAAGATAATAACCCTAATCCTATATACCTAATTTTTTTAATTATTACAAAAATTATTAGAACAAAATATTATATGAAATTTTATTAATATACTCATTTTTTCTTTTAATTATTTTAAAATATAATTTATTTATACCTCAAAACTATAAAATTTAAAAATGAATAGTGATCAACTTAATATTATACATGTATAGTAAATAAATTAATATATTTAGAACCAATTACTTCCATATAATATTAATAAATAAAATTTATGTGTAGAAAAATGTTTGGATGTAAATAAAGTTATTGCACACTTTAAAATTGTTTTTTTAATAATGTAGATAAATAAAGGAGTATCAATTATATATAACCCATTTATAAAAGGGAATAATTTAACGTATTTTGTAAATATTATAATTTAAATTAATAATTTTCTTTTTATTTATTACAAATAATATCAAAAGATGTAATGTTATATACAAAATAATAGATTATATAAATAATAAAACAATTATGTTTAACAAATCTGAAATAATAATTCCTAAATAATTACATATCTGCATCGTGTAAATTTTCGAAGCTATTTATTAATAAAATATAGAAAATACATACATCTTCTCGTATATAAATATATAATTATAAGGGATATATTTAAACTTATTGCCGAATTACATAAATTTATATAATGGAATTATAACGGATATTATTAAAAATTGTGAAATTATACATAAAATTAATTATATAGATTAAAATAAAAATGTTTCAAACAAATTCCAGTTTAAGATAATTTGGCTATATTGCCATACACAAAGAAATGCCATTTGTCATATATTGTATTATTATACCTATGTATTTAAATATTAAAAATAAAAATATTAATTAAACTAATACAGTAGTTGAATATAGAGATCAAGTGCTCGCATAGTCTATTTTGGCTTTTTATATTTGTCTTACCCTCAAAATAATACAACATATTATATATACCAAATAAAATTCCACTATGTCCGCTCATGTGGTATATATATTTTATTATGTTAATTTTCTTATAAATTTCTAATAAAATATGTTTGAATAAAATTATCATTAATGTATATTTTTTATAATTTTTAGTGTGAAATGTTTGATAGTTTATATAAGCAATTACCAGATAATGGTGACGAAGCAAATCAATCAGATGATACAATTCTATTATACAAAACTTATTGTCCTATAAATGGAGACGAGCCTGGAAAATGTAATTCTAATCTTGATAAAATTAGCGCTGGGCTTGGATATTTATTACCACAACTATTTGGTAATGTTGAATCTGAGGAGGACCATGAAGAACAGGAAGGAAATTATGTATATTACGGTTTGCTGTGGACAAGTTATAAATTACAACAATTACCTCCGAGCGAATTAATTGATTTAAATCAGTTTTATGATAATTACATAAAGAATAATGTGTGGTTTGAATCATATTTAAGCGACATAGATACAAAAAAAAATTTGATGAGTGTTGATACTAAAACATTGAGTGATCTTTATCATATATTTAAAGAAATGTGTAAAATATTTTATAATAATGGCGACGATGATTATAATTTAGATGATTTCACGGGTTATTATAAATCTGCTATCAATTGCGCTAAAAATTATAGCAAACAGTGTAATAATGCCGATACTGATACCAGCGGTAACACAAATTTTGTTTTATATGATATGTTGAAACATGTTTATGATGATTTTAAAAAGGGTTATTATAAAAATAACCCCCAAGCTAATTCGTTTCCCGAAATTCCAGAGATCGAAGAAATAAAAGAACCCCTTATATCAGATTCTGAAAATTTGGATTCACTGGATAGTACGGATGAAAATATAGAAACTCAGGATGGTGGATCAGAAAATTCAGATTTTGTGGAAAATAGTGACCAAGTAAGTCCGGAATGTGAATTAGGGGAGCCACAAAACAACGAAACTGTAGACCAATCAGAGGATTTAGTTATTGTCGATGAAAAATGTTTAAAAGATTTTGAGATTAAATTGCCAAATTATTTTGATGGGCTAGAAGTTTCAGATATAGAGGTTGAATACCCAGATGTACAGGAGGAACTTGTTTACATAGATACTGAATTCTCGAAATTAGAATATGATTTACCATTTTTTGAGGATAAATATTTAGATTTAGAAAATGACCCCCAATATATCATTGATGAATTATATGTTTCAAAAAATGAATTATCAAATTCAGTGATGAAACCACAAATTATAGATATTGATTTCCCAAATTTTGATATTGAGCAAAATGATTTTGATAATCAATCACAGCCAGATCAAACTATTACATTAGCATTTGACGATCCATTCAAGAATCCAGAGAATTTCTCAGACAATATTATGTGCAAACTACATGGACCCAAATCAGTATATTGTAATAGGATTATATGTAATAGGATAAAAATTGGAGTTATAGCTCTTTCAATACCTGTTGTTTTGGTATTTATATATAAGGTAATTAATAAAACAATTACTATATATATCCTTTTAAATATGTTCGCCACTACATATATATAAATGCAACAAAAAATTATATATATTTATTACTTTTATATTAGTATTTTCCATGGAAGAGGACAAAAAAACCAAAGAAAACAAAAAAAATGAAAAGAGTTGTAAATTTACTTGATAGAAAAAAAACAAAAAAGATAGACATAAATTCAATTGATGATAAAAAAACTATACAAACAATTATAAATTCCAATGATAAAAAAAAACCAAAAAAAAGAATTATAAGTTCCAACGATAAAGAAAAAACAACAAAAAGAAATATAAGTTCGGATAATGGGAAAGCATCACTATTATTCAACATATACAAAAAGATGCAGCTAAGTCCTATGCCTTTTATTCATTTATTTATGTTATTGATTTTTTTTATTTTTAAAAGAAAAAAAGATTTTATAGAATAGTAAATATAATTAAAAATATTAGCATATGTTTAAGATTTTTTGGTGTTTAAATATAATTTTTTATAGTTTGATAGTATATTTTTTCTATATATGGTTGTTAAATATTATTATGATACAAACATCCATATAAAAGTTATAAACACGCGTTACACGGTTTTATAATTTATCACTATCAACAAACAATATTATTATTAAAATTTAAAATTATATATTTACGTAAATAAGTGATAATATATCAATTTAGATAGTTTCTATAACTTAAAATGAGGCATCATTTTATTATGTATTAAATAGTCAATATATATAAAAAAGGGTAGCATACATTAAATGGTGTTTTAAAAACTATTTATATATCATGGTTTGTTTAAGATTTAATTATATTGAATATATTATATTCTGTCTTTTATATTTTTTCAAACTTATATAAAGATAGATGATTTATATCAATATAAATTATGAGCTTTACTAAATACTATTTTCATCAAATAAAGAAACTTATTGTGTTATACGAACCTTTTCATATTAATGGCGATATCCCTTTGTTGTTGCATATTTAGACATCATCTCCAGATTAAGCATACAGAGATGGTATATATATCGAATCAATATTTACAGACGAAAAGTATTATAAAAATTTAATATAAACTTTGGTCTTATAAAATATGAGTTAATATTTATTATTCGATTTATTACTATAAAAAATTGTATTTTCTTTTATAAACAAAAAAAATTAACAAAAAAAACAAATTAATAAATGGTATAGGATCGGCTTTCATAAATTTGTATATATTTAATAATGATATTTTCTCATTAACTGAATTTGCAATTATTTTCGTCTTTTTTCTATCGCTTGAATTTATAACTGATTTTGTATATTTTTTTGTATGTTCTGAATTTATAGTTATATGTGTCATTTGTTTTTCATCCCATGGATCTATCGCCTTTTTTATTGGCTTGATATTATCATCTGAATTTATAGTTATATGGGTCTTTCGTTTTTCATCCCATGGATCTATCGCCTTTTTTATTGGTTTGTTTGTATCATCGGAATTCATAATTATCTTCGCTATTTTTTTATTATCACCTGAATTTATAATTATCTTCGACTTTTTTTCCCTATCAATTGAATTTATAAATGTTTTTTCCATTTTCCTTCCATCAACCAAATTTATAACTTTTTTCGTGATTTTTTTTTTCTTCGATTTTTTTCTCGATCCAAATGATAAATACTAAAATAAAAGCAAAAAATATATAATATATTTTTTATAGCGTAATTATGCATTTGCGAAAAAATTAAAAAATGATATATTTAATAGTTGCATATTATTTACCTTAAACATAAATGCTAAAAAAACGAATATTGAAATGCCTATAATACCAATACCTATTATGTCACATTTTTTATTTGATCCTATACACCATATTGATGGTTTTTCGTCCATTTTAACGTCAGCTACAGTTGTGCTTGATAGTGTTTCTTGTTTCGATTCTGATCCAATTGGTAGAATATTTATTGAACTTCCAGAATCGGCTGATCTCTTTCTTCGAGATTTTTTGTTTGAACCACCATTTTGTTCATACAATGTGCTTTCTATTGATGACATAGTTGTCTCAACCTTTTCACCTGCTGATCCATTTGTAGTTATTGGTGCTATTGGAATTGTTCCAGGTGCTGAAGATGGTAAAGTTATTGATGGTTGTGGTTGCAATACTATTTTTAGAGGTGCTTTTTGCGTGCTTGATGGTGCAGTTACTGATATATTTACTGGTGTAGTTGTTGATTTAGTTGCTGGCGAAACTTTTTGTGATTGATTATCTGTATTTATCCCACCCTCTGAAATATTGGACCCAATACCCTGATTTTCTGAAACACTATTTTGGGATCCTTGCTTAGTTTCTAAGTTTTTCTGTTGACTATTTGTCTCATTTGTTGAATTTTTTAGATTATTTATTCCATGGTTTGCATTACCTTGGGCACTTCCTACTTCATTCTGGGTATCTGGTGATTTTTCAGATCCATTTTGGTGGTCATTTAATATTTGAATTTGGCCAATTGTAGAACCTACTTTTTGTATAATTTGTTGATATTTGTGAATTTTTTCAATAATATCATTAATCTTAGACACCACTATTTCTTGTATATGATCTTCAATTTTATTAACGACATCATTAAATAGTGAACTATATGTTCGGAAAAAATCTACAGAATAATCTATAACTTTCTTAATATTTAATTCTTTATTGGAATCCGACGATTCTTGTGTATCTTTTGATTGTGTTGATGAGGAATCTGTGTTTTCTGTTTTAGTGGTTTCTTTTTGATTCTCTGAATTGTCTTGTGATGCACTCCGTTTCGTTCTTTTTGCTGACCCACTCTCAGTATCTGGTAAGTTATCACTTAAATCTGCTGTTATATTCGTAGGTTCTATTGTTTTATTCGTAGATTCCACTGCAATATTCTCATATTTTACTGGTATTTTTTCATTAGTTGACTCTGGCGGTGGAGATAGCGGTGCATTATATTCCCGTATTTGAGGAGTCTCTGATAATGATAAATCCCTTTTTGATCTATTTTTTACGATTTCTGGTTTATTTGCATGATTTTCTGATATACTTTCCACATCTTTTGATGTGTCTTTAGCATCTACTGAAGCATGGTTATTATTTTGTGGCACTTCTTGAATCTCTTGTGAAATTTTTGGCAATATTTGAACTTGTGAATCACTTTTTTGTGAAATATCTGATGTTTTGGGCTCTGGTGGTTTAGGTTCTGGTTCTTTAGGTTCTGGTTCTTTAGGGTCTGGTTCTTTAAGGTCGGGTTCTTTAGGTTCTGATGGTTGATTTTCCTTTTTAATAGATTGTTTTGTTTCCTCTTTAGTAGATTGCTGAGTATTATTTTTAGCAGATGGTTTCATATCATTATTAGTAGGTTTATGCGTTTCCTTTTTAGATTCTTTATGTTTGTTTTCACCATTTGATGAAGATTTTGGTACCTTCAGTATTTTTTTTGGTTTATATTTTGTGCCATGTTTCTGAAGAAATAAATGCACTAGTTTACACCCGATATTATCAAATGTCAATTCTGGCTGATTATTTTTATTATTAGATAATGGAGGAAGTTCTGAAAATTTTATTTTATCATGTTTACCTTGTTGAATTTTCTTATTAACTAAGATTTTATATTCATCATATGTTTTTTTTAAATCAACTAATAATTGAGCATATGGACTACATCTAGAAATCCGTTGGTTAAGGAAATAATAGTTTAGATAGCATTTCTTATCATTTTCCTCAATATTTTTTAGGTCTAATTCGGATTTTTCATTTTCCAACAGTGCATTACATATATCCATAAGTAAATAATAAAATCGAGCCATCAAAATAATATTACTATCCTTCCAAAACATTTTATCATCCAATTTTTCCCACCAACCAAAATTACCTCCATGTTTAACTATAAGCTCCTCATAATAATCATTTAAACTGAAGGAATAGTCATCATTTACCTTAAGAAATTTGTCAGCTAGCCACATATAAATGTATTCATAATCTCGATTACCATTATTATTACCGCCCTTTAGTTTATCATCATTTTTTGGCAATTCTGCAAGTAAATATTCGCATAAGGCACCAATTCTATCATAATTATTATTACATACTCCTTTAGGACAAAATTGTTTATACGATTTATTAAATATTTGTTCATTGATATTTCCCTTGGTAAAAAGCTTGTCAACATCAATAAATAATTTGCACTAATAAAATTTTTAAAATTTAATAAAAATATATATTATTGAAATTGTTATTAAAATGAAGTTAATGATAATTTATAGGCGTTATAACATCCAGAAATATAAAGGGAAACATTTTTATTTAAAAAAATTGCATTTACCAATTTTGTTTCCATTATAACAGTGTATTGTTTTAATCAGCAGATTAAAGAATATCATATTAGTTTATATATATAACACACCATAATATGGGATATGCTTGTCTTTTCTATATAATTATTATATGCAATTAAACTTATATTATATTTTTAAAATATAAACTAATATAGAATAATAATGCAATCATATTACTAAATTAAAATGTGTTTAAAGCATTTTGGGTTATATATAATACATATATGAAAATATCAAGATTATTAATAATAAGTGAAGTTGTCACATTATATTATCAATTTAAATA
Source organism: Plasmodium chabaudi chabaudi (assembly GCF_900002335.3). Classification (NCBI taxonomy): domain Eukaryota; phylum Apicomplexa; class Aconoidasida; order Haemosporida; family Plasmodiidae; genus Plasmodium; species Plasmodium chabaudi. The sequence continues at coordinate 998,190 of NC_030106.2, forward strand.
AGTATATTTCTTATATTTATATTTTTTCACAGATATATGAAGCAGGTTTACTGTGTGTTTTAACACAGATGTTCCAATTATTACATACTGAAATATATATAGAACTAATAAATTTAATATTGGTAGTATTATTAAGAGGTATTTTATCTCATCATTTACACGTCATTAATGTATGTATTTTAGTTACTATTCAATATTACATATTGAAACCTTTAACATTATTTATAATAAATAAAAAGAAAATTGTTAATTTAAATTATAATATTTACAAAATACCTTAGATTATTCTATTTTATAGATAGGCCAAAAATAATAGATACACCATTTTATTTATCTACATTATTAAAAAAACAATTTTAAAGTGTGCAATAACATTATTTACCTCCAAAAAGTTCTCTACACATAAATATTATTTATTAATATTTTATGGATGCAACTAGTTCTAATTATATTAATTTATTTACTATACAGGTATAGTATTAGATTAATTAGTACTAATTTTTAATTTTATAGTTTTATGTATAAATAAATTATATTTTAAATATTTAAAAGATAAAACATAAGTATATTAATAAATTTTCATATAATATTTTGTTTTAATTATTATAAATAATATGATAGATAGAACTATAGTTATTATTATATGACTATACCTATACATATAGAATGTAAAGCATTTTACCAGTAACTAATATTAAAATATTGCTTTATTGTGAAAACTTCATATAATTAAAATTAACATTAATTTTCTTTGAGCTAATAATATTTATATTAGGTTATTATTATATACAAACTTATAAATTTACATTTTAAATATATAATTATTACGAAATAATATATATGTTCTAAAATGCTATACATTAAAACAACGAATCAAGGAAAATTACTAATGCTTTAAAGTATTTTTCTTGAGTGCATTAATTGCTTCATTGTAGCATACACTGATATATCAGCAAGAATAATAATAGTAACCATAATGAATTAGTATTTACTAAATTCGAAAAACGTATTATGTTTATTTATACGCTATATGGGTATAAATTCATTATCTATATTCTTAAACATGTGATAAAATTATAATCGTATGTATAAAAAATCATATGAAATATTATAACATTTGCTTAAGTAAATTTAATATGGTATTATTAGCATTAGCATTGTCAAGCAAATTAACATTATTTTTATAAATAATTATATACCTTTCATTAAAAATACAGTTATCTTATTATAGTAATAAATAAAATTTTGGTACAAACTATGCAATATATAATATATGCTTATGTTATGAGTAGGAGCATGCACAAGATATGATAAAATAACGTTATATTGATTCTAAGAAGTGATAATTACCAACAAACAAAGATAAATTATTAAAATTAAAAAAATAATTCAGTTTAAGGCGGATTTATAATTTAAATTCACATTTTCTATATATTTGTACAATAAATGGTAATATGAATGAAAAGAATATATATTTCATATATACAGCTATTACTCTAAAATCAATTTAGGTGCATGCATTATTTGTTTTTATAATTGGTTTTATTAATTTATATTAGATGCCACATGTTTTTTTAAAATTATAAAATTCACAAATTATGCACCTCGAACTATTCATTAAAATGGATTTGGGTATAGAGAATATATGCATATAAGTAAATTTCTTGTGGATCTAAATTGTGTTTCTATTTCACCCTGTAAATTAAAATCTAAATATAAAAAATATATAATTTATTTAGGAGATATAATAATGACACATTTTTAAACATAATAGCAATAAACGCGTTGTTTTATATTTATTACAGATAATATTAAAATATGTTATATAATAATAACTTACATTATGTGCTAGTTACATACAATAATGAGGTACACATATATTTTAAAAATTATAATGACAATATATTTCCAATATATATATTTTGGAATTTCTTTATAAAAAAAATAGATAAACCTATAATTATAAGGAGATATACTTGATTTAAACTATTACAAGGTTATAAAAAATGATATAACTGATTTATACCTGTTACTATTAAAAATAACGATTTTGTGTGTAAATTGTATTTTACATCTAAGGCAAAAAAAATATTTTAAACAAATTAAAATTTAAGACAATAAGAATACTTGTGACAAATAAATGTAAAATTATTTTGGTAATAATATTGAATCATTATTCTATATTTGTTTAAATAACAAAAATAATAAGAATATGCTTAATTTACAATATTAATTATGCATATAACTTAAGTATTTGTATAACTTATTTGGCAGTGTATATATCCTTTACATAAAACATAATATGATGTTAATTAATCTACAAATTAAAAAGTAATTCCATTATGAGCTACAAACAAACGGTAAATATAGTTTTTTAAATAAAAATAATTTATTACATTTCAGGTTCTATATGAGCTATTAATTGTCATTAACTTCATATTAATAACTTTTTCGTTAATAAATATTTTATTAATTTTTTAAAAATGCTTTTTAGTGTGATATATTTCGTGAAGTTGATGAACTGTTTGATGGTAAATCTATTGATGTAGATAATTTTAACGCTTTTTCTAGTTTATACAATGAATATTGCCCTGTAAAGAATGGATCTAAAAGCTGTGATACAGAGTATGAAAGAATAGCCGCCGTTGCCGGATATATATTTATGAATTTTATACTAGATAATAGTATAAATTTACATAGTGATGATGACCGTCATCTTGAATATTTTATTATATGGATAAGTAATATATTATATAAAATAGCACCAACCCATCTTGAATCGCTAGGAGAGTCATATGAAAAACATTTAAGTAAATCCGTAGGGAATTTTGTTTTTTGGAACCTTTTATATAATAAAAGGCATCTGTTTGATGGTAACATTTCGATTTTGAGTATTTTTTATATCTTATTTAAGCAAATGTGTGAAACATTTGATATATATAATAAAAGAGGTATATCAGGACATGAATACGCAATCAATGCAGCTCAAAGTTATATTATATATAATGAGCTTTCTAAATTTGTTAATCAGTGTGGCCCATATCGTGGATTATTGGATCATTTAAAAACAATATACAATGACTTTAGACAAACAGCTATTAGAGAAAATGCCCACAATAAACATATATTTGATCAGATTCTCGAATTTCCATCAATAGATAAAACAAAGTATGGATCTGAATTCGAAAGTTTAGAATGCAAACAAGTGCATGATAAGTTAATAAAAAACCTTCCCAGGCTTGTAAAAAAAGAAAATGGAGAATTAAATTATTATGAAGAGTCACAAAAGGAAGAAAACAAATTAAGTACTGTTATGATATTATTAGGCTCTGATGATGATGATAGTGGTGATGGCGATAGTGGTGATGATGATAACTTGGGAAATTATGATGATATCTTAAAAAAATTATTTAGTCAAATAGAAAATATCCAGCAAGGAAAATCACCAGTATCAGGACCACAACAAGCACCTGAACCTGCAAAACTGATAGCTGCAAAACTGGTAGCTGCAAAACGAGCAACTACAAAACCAAAAGCTAAAAAAGATGCAACACCATCGAAAGCACAACAACCAAAACAACAACCATCAACAAATTTATCGTCTACAGAACATGAAACAAGTAAAACACCAAAAACAAATACAGCAAGTGGAACAAGTGAAACAGGATCAACGGGCACAAAAGTATCAACTGCACAGACACCATCACAACCTGAAAAACCAGTACCAGCACAAGCAGCAGCTGCACAACCAGCAGCTGCACAACCAGCACCTGCCCAAACAGCACCTGCCCAAACAGCACCTGCCCAAACAGTATCTGTAAAACCAGCACCTCCACAAACAGCAGCTGCAAAACCAGCTCCTCCACAAACAGCACCTGTAAAACCAGCACCTCCACAAACAGCAGCTGCAAAACCAGCTCCTCCACAAACAGCAGCTGCAAAACCAGCTCCTCCACAAACAGCAGCTGCAAAACCAGCTCCTGCAAAACCGGTACCTCCACAAACAGCAGCTGCAAAACCAGATCCTGCAAAACCAGATCCTGCAAAACCAGCTCCTGCAAAACCAGCTCCTGCAAAACCAGCTCCTGCAAAACCGGTACCTCCACAAACAGCACCTGTAAAACCAGCACCTGTAAAACCAGCACCTGTAAAACCAGCACCTGCACAACAATCAGCAACATTATCTTCTACAGAATCTGAAACAAGTAAAACACATGGAAAAAATGAAATTCATGGAAAAAGTAAAAATGCTGAAAAAAATGAAACATCTGAAAAAAGTATAACACAATCATCATCTACAAAAGAAGTACTTGACCAACCACAACGACAGCCACCACCAAGACCTAACACATCAGAAACTGGAAAACTAGCACGATCAGAAGCATCGCCACAACCCCCACCTGCAAAACCAGCATCTATACAGCCGCTATCAAAAACATTATCATTGATAACACCTGGGGCCATTCCAACAACATCAACAGGCATAACATCGACACATACAAAAAAATCAATGGGTGTAACCACATCGATACCTATATTAACATCAACACCTACAATAACGAAACGTGCAAAACAAGAACTTGAAAAATTGGCATTTGAAAAACCAACACTTACACAATCAACATATGTAAAACCAGGACCATCACCAAGACCACCAGCAACACAACCATTAGAACAATCACCAAAAACTTTTCCATCTAAAACACCTGGAACAGGCAAAACATCATCAACGAGCGCAACAACACCAACGATTACAAAAACATCAAAATCTACAACATTATCGGCACCTACAACAACACCAACAGGCGAAACAACTTCGATAACTAGTTCATCAATAAAAAGTACATTAACTGTGCAAAATGATGATTCAAAACAAGTTGGTCGAGGAAAGAGATCAACCGATTCTAGAGATTTAACAATTATTATACCAACGGGATCAAGAGATGCAGGAGGTCAATCATCAAGACAAGATATTACACAAGAAAATTCAGGAAGTAGTTCATCATTAAGTCATCAATCACAAGTAACAAATGGAAAAATAAAAATTCAACCATCGAAATCGAAAGATCAAGAAATTCAATCAAAAAATGAATCTGATAAATCACCAGGTGCACAGAATGGAGTAGGAAGTACCCAAGATAATCCAGACACTGTAAGAAAAACAAATCCCTCAAGTGATATAGCCAATCAACTTCAAAGTTCAATTCCTAAACATGGGGATACTGGTGGTGGACTAGGAAGTTCAGGGGGGGAATCACCAAATAATACACTAAAGAAAACAGACAATGTGGATAAATCCCCACCAGGATCCAAACCACCAAGTCAAGCAATGAAGTCGGGAGATCAAAGGAACGAGAATGTTACTGTACCAAGCGTGCAAAACAGTGGGAATGGTGTACCAAACGGTATAGATAATGGAGCAAGAGACACTAAAAATAATGCAGGCAGTGGAAAAAGTGGGGAAGGAAATTCAAATGGGGTCACAGTAAATAATGAAGAAGACGAAAATAAGAAAATTGTTCAAAATCAAGGTACATATAATAAACAAGGAAGTTCAAGTAGTGGATCAGTAGATACAAATGGTGGAACAGGAGTTTCAGGTAGTATAACAGGAGGTAAAGACGCCAATAAAGGAAGCTCAGGAGGTGGATCAGGAGTTTCAAGTAATGGATCCAATAGTTTAGGGAGTGGGATAAATACAGATAAGCAACCACAAAAAGTTTCACCGTCTCCAACATCACAAGCTTCATCATCATCACTACATCTATCTCCACTACCAGTAACTTCATCACCATCAGCTACACCATCAATAACATTATCATTTTCAGTACCTGGAACAACTACAACAGCATCAATAACTACAACTTTATCAACAGGTGAGAAGGCTAAGTCAGATATATCATCAATAGAAAGCGAATTGTCTGGACAAAATGGTGGTTCAAAAAAATTAACTCGAGCAAGGAGATCAACCGTTTCTGCGAGTTCAATAAATACTCCAACAAATGAGTCAGGAACTACATCAGATACATCACCATCAATCAAAACTGTAACTGACGTTAAAATTAACGAAAAAACATCAATATGGTGTATAGGATCAAATAAAAAATTCAACATAATAGGTATTGGTATTATAGGCATTTCAATATTTGTTTTTTTAGCATTTTTGTATAAGGTAAATAATATGCAACTATTAAATGCACAATTTTATAATTTTTCGCCAATGCATAATTATGAACATAATAAATATATTATATTTTTTCTGTTTTTATTTTAGTATTTACCATTTGGATCGCGAAAAAAATCGAAGAAAAAAAAAATCACGAAAAAAGTTATAAATTTGGTTGATGGAAGGAAAATGGAAAAAACATTTATAAAATCAATTGATAGGGGGAAAAAATCGAATATAATTATAAATTCAGGCGATAATAAAAAAATAGCGAAGATAATTATAAATTCCGATGATACAAACAAACCAATAAAAACGGAGATAAATTCACGGGATGAAAAACGAAAGACACATATAACTATAAATTCAGAACATGCGAAAAAGTATACAAAATCAGTTATAAATTCAAGCGATAGAAAAAAGAGGAAAATAATTGTAAATTCAGTTAATGAGAAAATGCCATTATTAAATATATACAAACTTATGAAGGCCGATCCTATTCCATTTATTAATTTATTTTTTTTGTTGATTTTTTTTGTTTATAAAAGAAAACAAGACACTATATAGTGATAAATTTAATAACTTTTATTTTATGATTAAAAATATATGAATTCGTATTTAAAAGACAATATAAAATATGAAATGGGTTGCATAACATTTTTCCATATATTATAATACTTCTATCTAATTCGTTCATATATATTAAATGTAGAAATATTATAACCTCACATTTTATATTTTAATGCTAATTTTTGGCTAGCTATACATAAGAACCCTTATTATATACTATATAAGACTTGTTAGCCCATAGCTATATTGAATTATGAATAACACAATATGTTTCTTTATTTGATAAAAATAGCATTTAGTAAAGTTCATATGTATATCGATTTAAATTATATATTTTTATATAAGTTTGAAAAAATATAAAAGACAGAATATAATATATTCAATATAATTAAATCTTAAACAAATCATGATATATAAATATATTTTAAAATAGTATTTAATGTATGTTGCCCTTATATATATATTAACTATTTAATTCATAATAAGATTATGCCTCATTTTAAGTTATAGAAACTATCTAAATTGATATATTATCACTTATTTACGTATATATATAATTTGAAATTTTAATAATAACATTGTTTGTTGATAGTAATAAATTATAAAAACATGTAACGCGTGTTTATCACTTTTATATGAATGTTTATATCATAATAGTATTTAACTATTATATATAGAAAAAAATATATTATCAAATTATAAAAAATTAATATATATTTTGACCATATAAAATATGAGTTAATATTTATTATTGGATTTATTACTATAAAAAATTGTATTTTTTTTTATAAACAAAAAAAATTAACAAAAAAAATAAATTAATAAATGGAGCAGGATTTGCAAATATATGTTTGTATCCTTTTAATGATGTTGTTTTGGGAGAAGACGATTTTACACTTTGTATCGTTACATCTTTTTCATCGTATGAATTTATAATCACTATCGTTGTTTTTTTTTCACAATCTGAATTTATTATTGTTTTTACGTTTGTTTCTTCACAGTTTGGACTTATAGTTGCATTTTCAGTATTTTCTTCATCAATTGAACTTATAACTGTCTTTAAAGTCCTTTTCACATTAATTGGGCTTATAATTATATTTGAAGTATTTTTTCCATCAATTGGATTTATAACAGTCTTTAAATTCCTTTTCCCATCAATTGGATTTATAATTTTCTTTACCGTTCTTTTTCCATTATGTGAATTTATAATTTTTTTTACCATTTTTTTTTTCTTCGAGGTTTTTCCACATCCATAATATAAATACTAATGTAAAAATAGTAAAAATATATAATCATTTTTTTTATATGTCACAAATTATGTAATATTTATATATTTTAAATACTTCGTTTAGCAATTGTTTTACTATTTACCTTATACATAATTACTAAAGCAATAGGTATTGAAACAGCCATGAGTGCCATAATAGCTACTTTATATCCTCCAAATTTCGATGACAGCAATTTTGCTATATTTCCATTTAACCCCATTACATTATTTCCTGGTTCAGCCACTAGCATTGGTGGCGTATCATTCAAACATCCTGTGGATCCTTCATTGGTTTGTGTTGATGTTGGTTGTTCTAGTTTTTCGTTTTGTGGTTTTTCACATATCTTTTGTGATTTTTTAGATTCGTTTTGGTGGTCATTTACTATTTGAATTTGACCAATTGTAGAACCTATTTTTTGTATAATTGGTTGATATTTGATAATTTTATCAATAATATCATTAATCTTAGACATTACTATATCTTGTATATAATCTTCAATCATATTAACGGTATTATTAAATAGTGAACTATATGTTTGGAAAATATTTACAGAATAATCTATAATATTCTCAATACTTGATGATTCATTCTTCGGATTCTCTAATGATAGAGAATCTGATGGGTTTGTTTCAGGATTTGTTCCTTGATTCGGTGATTTGACAGGTGGTATAATTTCCCGTTTAGTTCTTTTTGCTGGTCCATTTACATTATCTGGTAACTTATCACTTGATTCTACTGGGTTTTTTTCAACAATTGTCTCTGACAATTGAGATAATGATTCATTATGGTTCGGTGTATGATGATTTTGTTGTAATGATAGACTCCTTCTTGATCTCGTTTTTGCGAGTTCTTGGCTATTTACTTGATTTTCTGATACATTTTCCATGTATTTTGATGCGTCTGTCGCATTTGATGAAGGATTCTTATTATTTGGTGACGCCTCTTGAAGGTTTTGTGATGATTTTGGCAATATTTGAGCTTGTGTATCACTTTTTTGTGAACTAACTGGTGCTTTAGATTCTGGTGGTTGGGTTTCCTTTTGAGGTTCGTTATGTTTTTCTGTACTATTTGTGGATTTATTTGATTCACCCTTATTAATTTCTACTTTTTCCTTTTGAATTTTTGCATCATTTGACTTGGGTTTTGGCATTCTCTGTCTCCTTTTTGGTCTAGGTTTGTAAGATTGCTCAAACATTGCGTGCAAGTCTTTACACCCTTGACTTTGAAATTGTAAATCTTTCTGATCATCATTATTAATTATTGGCAAAAAAGTTAAAATATTTTTAAGATCATCTTTTGAAAATTTATTAATAGCTAATTTTCTATATTCATCATATGTTTTGTTTAAATTAACAAATAATTGAATATATGGATCACAATTAGAAACCTGATAGTTAATTAACTCATAGAGTTGATGATAACTATGATCAATATCCATAAACTTGTTTAGTTCTAATCTGGATATTTCATTTTTCATAATTGCATTACATATATTCATAAATATTTGATAAAATAAAGTCATAATAGAAAGGTTACTATCCTTCAAATCTTTTTTATTATCCAATTTTCCCCAACAATTAAAATTTTCTCCTCGTTTAACTATAACCTTCTCATAATAATCATATAAACTAAAGGAACGGTTAGGACTTATCTTGAGAAATTTGTCAGCTAGCCACATGAAAACATATTCATAATTTTGATTAACATCATTATTACTGTCATTTTGTTTTTTATCATATTTTTGCAATTCTGTAAGTAAATAATCGCATAAAGCGCTAATTCTATCATAATTAGTATTACAATTTCCATTAGGACAATATTTTTTATACAAGTTAGAGGTATTAAATATTGATTCATTAACAGTTCCATGGTTAAAAACCTCATCAGTATCGACAAATAATTTGCACTAATAAAAATTTTTAAATTTAATAAAAATATGTATTATCGAATTTGTTATTAAAATAAAGTTAATGATATTTTATAGGCATTATAATATTCAGAAATATAAAGGGAAAGATTTTTATTAAAAAAATTATATTTACCACATTTTTGTCCATTATAAGAGTATATTGTTTTAATCGTCAAACTAAGGAACATCATATTAGTTTATATATATAATACATCATAATATGTGATATACTTGTCTTCTATATATAATTATTATATACAATTAAGCTTATATTTTAAAGTATAAACTAATATAGAATAATAACGCAATCATATTATAAATTAAAATATATTTAAAACATTTTGGGTTTATACATATATGAAAATATCATGACTATTAATAATAAACAAATAATCACATTATATTATCAATTTAAATAAGTATATATCTTATATTTATATTTTTCCACAGATATATGAAGCAATTAGTTTTACTGTGTGTTTTAATAAAGATGCTCCAATTATTAGATGCTGTAAATATATAGAGAAATAATAAATCTAATATTAGTAGGATTATTAAAAGGCATTTTATCTCATCATTTACATGTCATTAATGTAAGCATTTTAGTTACTATTCAATATTACATATTGAAACCTTTAACACAATTTTTAATAGATATAAAAGAAATTATTTATTTAAATTATAATATATACAGAATACGTTAGATGATCCCATTTTATAGATAGGCCATATATAATAGATACACCGTTTTATTTATCTACATTATTAAAAAAACAATTTTAAAGTGTGCAATAACTTTATTTGCCTCCAAGCATTTCTCTACACATAAATTTTATTTATTAATATTAGATGGAAGTAATTGGTTCTAAATATATTAATTTATTTACTATACAGGCATAATATTAGGTTGATCACTATTAATTTTAAAATTTTATAGTTTTGAGGTATAAATAAATTATATTTTAAAATCATTAAAAGAAAAAATGTGAGCATATTAATAAAATTTCATATAATATTTTGTTCTAATAATTTTTATAATAATTAAAAAAATTAGGTATATAGGATTAGGGTTATTATTATATACCTATACCTATACATATAAAATAGTAAAATATTTTATCAATAACTAATATTTAAATATTACTTTGTTGTGAAAAATTCATATAATTAAATGTTAATTTATCGAAAAGGCAAATAATAATTAATTTTATTTGAAATAATAACATTATATTAATGTATTATATATATGCAAGCTTATATATTTATATTTTAAATCTATTGCTATTATGAAATAATATATACGTTATAAAACGCTATACTTTAAAACAATGAAGCAAGGGAAATTAATAATTGGTTTAAAGTATTCCTCTTGAGTCATTAATTATCGCATTGCATCATACTGTGGTATATCAGTAACAATAATAACAGTAATCATAATGAATTATGTTATTAAATATGAACAAGTATATTGTGTTTATTTTATAGGATATATGGATATAAATTCATTATATATATTCTTAAATATATGATAAGATTATAATTGTACGTACAAAAGATTATATGAAATATTATAATTTTTAGTTAGGATTTTTTTAATGTGCTAATATTAGAATGGGCACTACCAAGAAATATAATATTAATCATTCCATAATGTTCATTAAAAATAATATTTTTACATTATAAACTAACTAATAGGGTATTATAAAATATTCAATACATAATATATTTTAGTTTATAAGTATAAAGGTATATTTAAAATGGTACCGCATGTTACTTCTCAAATTAATTCATTATTCTAAACAAGTATGAACCCAATTATAAAATTAAAAATTAATATATTTAAATTACATTTATTTGATTTAATATTTAAAATATATTTCTTGATCATTTATATATTAATAGATCATAAGGATGAAAATATAATATACATTTTATATATACTAACTATTACCCAAAACGAATCAATTTCCATGATCTATTTTAATTGGAATAGCTCGATTAACCTAATTTACATATTGTGTTTTTTAATTTTAAAATTAGATAATATATGCACCAAAAATTATTGATTAATTCTATTTATATATAAGGAAATGTTAGGAAATAAGCAAGGATATTGCATGTTCTAAAAGGAGTTTATAATATATATTGATTAAATATAAATGCACCCAATATATCATTTAATTAGAAAAAATATTATCAAATTGTTTATTAAATATTACAATTAAACAAAAAATTGTCTTTTCATTTATTGGAAATAATATTAAATATCAATATATCACGATGAATAATAACTTATATAAGTGCATTATTGGTGTCTAATGATGATACATAAACATTTTTTGAACAATTCGAATAGAAATATATTTTTGGTTCTTTATTTATACTAATACAACTTTTTTAAATTATTTTATTAAAAAAACGAAAAATGCATCTTTATCCTCTATGTGCAAGCGTATAATAATTAGGAGATGTGATTTATTTAAACTATTACAAGGCTATAAAGTTTGTAATAGGAATATTCTGGATATTAAAAAAAATATTATATATTTGTTTATTTATTCTATTATATGGTTAGGATGTTTGAACATATTATATATTATGGGAATTTAGCTAAATAGATATAAAAGAAATTTAATATTTCCTTTAACTACATTTATTATTATTTTACATTAATTCAATTGTTATAAGCAGTAAGTATATGCTTAATCACATATATATTTACAAGTAACACATATTTGTTTAGGTGTAATATTTATAATTAAATTCCGTTATAATGTCTAAGGAAGTGGTATATAAATTTTTAAATAAAATATGTCTTCACATGTGATTAATATGCTGAATCGCCTATAAATTATATTAATTTTCATTTTAGTGCATTTATATTCATACATTCTTTTATTTAATTCGTAAAATATGTTCGTAGTGTGAAGCAATTAAATTTGCAGATGAAATTATTGTCTTCGATAAAAAAATTAAAAACTATACGTTTAAAGACGAGATATTCAAAGTTTATTGTCCTTACGATGACAGGCAGAAAAGGGGGCCAAATCGAAAATGTGATAGTGGTGGAAAAATTCTTGGCGCCGGTTTCATAGCATTGCTAAAAACTCTTGATGGCGTTGATGATTACGAGGAGAATTTAAAAAATGACAGACTTTCTGAATATGCCATTTTATGGTTAAATTCCAAAATTGATCAATATGAAGAAAGATTAATTGGAGTATATGCTGTTTATGACATGCTTACACGAAATGATTGGTTTGGAGAACATTATAATTCCATAAGAGAAAAAACAGATATGATGAAAATTTTTTATACATATTTGAACAGACTTTATGGGCTACTTAAAGAAATATGTAATACAATCAATACATGTAAAGACTCTTCAAACACCAATGCATGCTTAAATCATGCTAAAAAATGTGTTCAGCTGTATCAAGGATTTGTTAAGGAGGGCCCTAAGCATCATGATTATTGTAATCCATATTGTCGTATATTGTCAAATTTAAAAAAGGATTATGAAAATTTTCGAAAAAATTATACCACAAATAATCTTCCAGAATTGAATCTTCCAAACGGAATAACCAGTTGTGAGAGTTTATGTAAAAATAAAGAACAAGAAGCAAATGCTAAGAAACCGATAACTGATGTTTCAGAAATTGATACCCTCCAAAAAAATAGTTTACAAGATCAATTACCAAGCGTATTAAGCGGTCGTCGAGAAAAACCACTGAGTGGTATAGAAGGCCATAAGGATAATTCAGATTCTATAAAAGATAAATTAATAGACTTTTTGAATAAATTAAAAGGCAAAGAAGGTGAATCTCCAGTTATATTGAGGTTTCAACAATATTTAAGAGATAGTTTGCAAGGTTTAGAGGGTGGTTCGAATGGGCAGCATAATGTATTAACTGGCCAGAATAGTGGATTAAAAAGTGTAGGTGGAATACGCCCCAATCTGAAGGGATTGCGTGGTCATGTTAAGGGAATAAACGGACAAACACAGGGATTGAAAGGTTTAAAAGGCGATATTTATGGTCAATCTGATGGATTAAACGGTCGAACATATCGATTACCAGGCTTAAAGGGCGATATTTATGGTCAATCTGATGGATTAAACGGTCGAACACAGGGATTGAATGGCCAAGAAGGTGAATCTCCAGTTATATTGAGGTTTAAACAATATTTAAGAGATAGCTTGTCAGGTTTAGAGGGTGGTTCAAATTGGAAATATAGTGTATTAAATAGCCATAGTGAATTCGAAAATGTAGGTGGAATAAGCCCCAAAATTAATGGATTAGGTGGCTATGTGAAGAAAACAAGTGATCGAACACAGAAATTGAAAGGTCAAAAAGGTGAATCTCTAGGTATATTGCGAGGTCAATCAGATTTAAGATATAAATTACCAGGTTTAGAAGGTGATTTTTATGATCAATATGGTGGATTAAATGGCCTTATGGACGAAACAGGGGGGCGGACGCAGGGATTGAAAAGTCAAGAAGGCGGATCCTTAGATATGGAGTATGGTTCTCCCCATTTAAAAAATGAATCCAAAAATAATTCAACCACGCTAGAAGACAATGTAAATTCACCTCGAAAAATTACAAATTTATTTTTTGATAACCCTTTAGGATATTCAAAATCAAATTTAAATGATGTAAAAACACAACGATTGCATCCAATTTTTAATGGAAACAAAATAATTTATATTGTAGTTGCATTTATTTCGATTCTCATTATTTTAGGAATTTCATATAAGGTAAATAATAAGACAATTCGAAATTATAAAATTTAAAAAATATATATTACAAAATATTTTGTGAGCCATAAAAAAAATAATTATATTTTTTTACTATTTTATGTTAGTATTTATCACTTGTGGGGGTAAAAAAGTTGAAGAGAAAAAAAAAAATGAAAAAAATTATAAATATGTGTGTTAAAAATAAAATAAAAAGGAATTTAAAATACATTATCGAAAATAATCAACGGGGACAATTATAAATTTTGTTGATGAGGAAATGGAATTATTAAACATATAAAATCATATAGAGGAAGACTATTGTAACACAAATAGAAAATTAATATTAATATTAATATTATAGATTCTCATAAAGGAAGCATATTTCATAAAATATAATACCCATATTTCATTTGTCTTTTCAATTTAAATATGATTAAAACGCAACATGAATATTTTATTGGAATGATATTACTAATGTGAAATCCTTTATTAAACTATGTTTTTTTGTGATTATACTTAATGCATATATTTATATTAAAATAAATTATAGTATATGTATAAGAATGCATTTAAATTTTAATATAAATAATGCTCATTTTTGTATTTGAATATTTTATGTTTCTGTTGAATTTTAATTTACATTAATATAAATTGTTTTGTATTATTTGTTTATTAGGCACAAAAGTATAATATTTTTAATTCGATAAAACGAAATATTTAGGCATATTAATAAAATTTCCTAATATATTTTGTTTTTATTAATTAAAAAAAATATGTATACAGAATTAGAGTTATTATTATAATATATATACATATAAAATATTGCATTATTGAGTAAATACCGAAATATTGTTTACTTCAGGAATATAATATAGCAATTGATTAGTTTGAATATTATATTTTTTATAATATACATAGACAAATCTATATTCTAAGCAACGAAGCATGGAAATATTCTGCATTGATTTAAATTATTTATATTGAGTGCATTAATTATTCCACAGTAGCATACAATGCTATGGCGAAGCAACAATAATAATATTAGATTAGCATATTATTAAATACGAACAAATATATTATGTTTATTTGATACACGATATGGGTATAAATTTATTATATATACTCTTAAAGGTATGAAGATATTAAAAAAATATATATAAAAGATAAAATGAAACATTATAGCATTTATTTAAGTACGATGTAATATGGTAATATTAGAATTAGCATTATCAAGAAAGGCAACATTAATGTATTAATGATTCTATAGTTTTAATTAAAAATTCAGTTATTTTATTATAGAAATAAATATAATATTATTACAAACTGTGCAATATATAATATATGTTTAGGTTATAAGTAGGAATATGCGCAAGATATGATAAAATAACGTTATATTGATTCTAAGAAGTGATAATTACCAACAAACCAAGAGTAATTATTAAAATTAAAAAAATAATTAAGTTTAAGGCGAATTTATAATTTAAATTCACATTTTCTTTATATTTGTATAATAAATGTTAATATGAATGAAAAGGATAATATATATTTCATATATACAACCATTACTATAAAAACAATTTATACACATGTATTATTTATTTTTATAATTGGTTTTATTAATTTATATTAAATGTCATATATTTTTTTAAGATTATAAAATACACAAATTATGCACCTCTAAATATTCATTAAAATGAGTTCGGGTGTAGAGAATATATCCATATAAGTAAAGTTATTGCACATCTAAATTGTGTTTCTAATTTAAATTGTTAATTAAAATCTAAATATAAAAAATATATAATTTATTTA
Organism: Plasmodium chabaudi chabaudi; assembly: GCF_900002335.3. Lineage (NCBI taxonomy): Eukaryota > Apicomplexa > Aconoidasida > Haemosporida > Plasmodiidae > Plasmodium > Plasmodium chabaudi. The sequence continues at coordinate 1,014,653 of NC_030106.2, forward strand.
GAAGATATAATAATATGTTTTTAAACATAGTAACAATAAACACTTTTTTTTATATTTATTATATATAATATTAAAATATATTATCTAATAATAAGTTACATAATGTGTTAGCGACATACAATAATAGGATACACATATATTTTAAAAATTATAATGACAATATAATTCCATTATTTATAGTTTGGAATTTCTTTACTAAAAAATAGATAGACTTACAATTATAAGGAGATGTATTTGATTTAAACTATTACAAGGTTATAAAAAATTATATAACTGGTTTATATCTGTTACTAATAAAAATAATGATTGTGTGTAAATTGAATTTTACATCTAAGACAATAAATATTTTAAACAAATAAAAATTTAAGATAATTAAGATACTTTTGATAATATAAAATGTAATATATCTTTGGTAATAATGTTGCATTATTATTCTATATTTATTTAAATAATAAGAATATGCTTAATTTACGATGTTAATTATGCATATAACTTAAGTAATTGTATAACTTATTTGATACGTGCATATGCTTTACATAAAACATAACATGACACTAATTAATCTACAAACTAAGACATAACCCCATTATAATGGACACAGAATCGGTAAATACACTCTTTTAAATAAAAATATTTTATTATATTTCAGATTTTACGTGAGCTATTGATTATAATTAACTTTATTTTAATAACGTTTTCGTTAATAAATATTTTATTAATTTTTTAAAAATGTTTTCTTAGTATAAACTATTTCTTGAAGTTGATAAACTTTTTGATGATCAATCTGTTAAAGTGGCAAATTTTAACGCTTACCATAATGTATCCGATTATTGCCCTGAAAAAGATGGATATAAAAGTTGTGATAATGATTATCAAAGAATCAACGCTATTGGAGCGTATTTAATTACGCAATTATATTTGAAAAATTCCAGTATAAATGGAGGGAACAATGATAAAAGATTTATTGAATACTTTATTATGTGGTTAGGTCATATATTATATAGGATGACAGAAGATCATGCCATTACTTTAAAGTCGGGTTATGACAAATATTTAAAGGATAATTTTGGAGAATTTAGGCATTGGTACCTTTTACAAGATAAAAAGTATCTGACGAATTCTAACATGGCAATTATGAATTTGCTTTATCTTTTATTTCAGCAATTTTTTGAAATGATTAAGAAATATCGAACACCACATGTATTAGGACACGAATATGGAAACATGGCCCTTGAATGTTATTTTATATATGGCCAAATTTCTAATTTGATTAAACAGTGTGACCCGTATCTTGAATTATTGGATCATTTAAGAACAATGTATAACGAATTTATAAAAAGTGTTAAAAGGGAAAATCTCCATAAAGATATACATGCTCAGCTTATGGAGCTTCCACCAATAGAAAAAAACATGTTTGGACGTAATTTCAAAACTAAAAGATGCATACGATTGCATCAAAAGTTAGAAAATAAAAATTCCAAGCTTATAAAATTGGGAATTAAAATGTTAAAGGATGATGCAAAAAGAAGAATCCGGAGCATATCTAATTCAATAGCATCTCAAGATGCGGAAGATGATGACGATAACGACGGTGATGATGATGATGGTGATAGTGATAGTGATAGTGATAGTGATAGTGGCAGTTATAGTGATAGTGATGATGATGTTGTTGACGATGCTGCTGCTGATGATGATAATGATCCTGATGCTCCTTATTATGATGAGATCATAAAAAAATTTTTAAGTCAATTAGAAAATAGCCAACAAGGAACATCACCTGTACCAGCACCGCAACAAACACAAACACATGCAGCTACAAAATCAGTACCTACACCACAGCAATCACACCAACAACAGAAGCCACTTGCACAGCCAACAATTGGACAATCATCATCTACAACATCGTCAATGATTACAACATCACCAATAGGAACACAAGCATCATCAGGTACAAAAGTATCAATGAGTACAACACCATCAACACCTGAAAAACCAGAATCTTTAAAACTAGCACTATTAGCAGAATCATCACAGCCACAAAAAGCACCAAAAGCGCCAATTACACAACCAGAAGCACAACAGAAAGTAGCTGTAAAAGCGGCAACTCCAAAAGCAGCAACTCCAAAAGCAGCAACTCCAAAAGCAGCAACTCCACAAACAGCAGCTGCACAAACAGTATCTGTAAAACCAGCTCCTGCAAAACCTGCATCTACACAAACAGCAGCTGCAAAACCAGCAGCTGCAAAACCAGCACCTCCACAAACAGCAGCTGCAAAACCAGCACCTCCACAAACAGCAGCTGCAAAACCAGCACCTCCACAAACAGCAGCTGTAAAACCAGCACCTGCAAAACCGGCACCTCCACAAACAGCAGCTGTAAAACCAGCTCCTGCAAAACCTGCACCTGCAAAACCAGTATCTGCACAAACACTAGCTGTAAAACCAAAGTCACAACATGAATCTACAGAACCAAAACCTGCAAAACCAGAAGATTCAAAATCAACATCTGCACAATCAGCTCCTGGAAAACCAGCATCTGCAAAACTACAACGGCAGTCACCATCAAGACCTAACACATCAGAAACTGGAAAACTAGCACGGTCAGAAGCATCGCCACAACCATCATCTGCAAAACCACCAGCAACACCACAACGATTAGAACAATCACCAAAAACTTTGCTATCTAAAATACCTGGAACAGGCATAACATCATCAACAAGTGAAAAGGTATCAACGATTACAAAAACATCAAATTCTACAGCATCACCAGACACTACAAAATTATCGACACCTACACTATCATCAATCACTACGACAATATCGATGCCTACAACAGCATCAACGATTACAGTACCATCAAAAACGATATCATCTACAACAACATCAACAGGTGAAACAACTTCGATAACTAGCTCATCAATAAAAAGCGCATTAACTGGAAAAAATGGTGCTTCAAAAGAATCATCTCGAGTAAAGAGATCACCAGAATCTGGAGGTTTAATAAATAGTTCAGAAACTGGATCAGGGAATACAGGAGGTCAATCATCAAGCCAACATATCATCCAAGAAGACCCAGGGGGTAGTTCAAAAAAAGATACAGGAGAACCAATGAACCAAGTCAATAGTCCATCATTAGACCATCAACCACAAAATCCAGACAAAAAAACACAAAATCAAACATTGGGATCGAATAATCAAGGAAGCCAACCAAAAAATGAATATGACAGATCGCCAGATACACAGAATAAAGTAGGAAATGCCCAAGGTAATGCAGATACTAGAAATAAAACAGGTCCCTCAAGCGATATAAGCAATCAGCCTCAAAGTACAAATCCTAAGCAGGGAGGTACTGGTAGTGGGTTAGAAAGTTCAGGGAAAAAAACAGCAATTAATACACCAAATAAAACAGACAATGTGAATAATCCTTCACCAAGACCCAAAGCACCAAGTCAAGCAATGGGATCGGGAGATCAAAGGAATGAGAATGTTACTGCACCAAGCGTGCAAAGCAGTGGGAATGGTGTACCAAACGGTATAGATAATGGAGCAAGAGACACTAAAAATAATGCAAGCACTGGAAAAAGTGGGGAAGGAAATTCAAATGGTGCCGCAGTAAACAATGAAGAAGAGGAAAATAAGAAAATTGTTCAAAATCAAGGTACAGATAATAAACTAGGAAGTTCAAGTAGTGGATCAGTAGATAGAAATGGTGGAACAGGAGTTCCAGGTAATATAACAGGAGGTAAAGACGTGAATAAAGGAAGCTCAGGAGGTGGATCAGGAGTTTCAAGTAATGGATACAATAGTTCAGGGAGTGAGATAAATACAGATAAGCAACCACAAAATGTTTCACTGTCTCCATCACCACAAACTCCATCATCATCACTACATCTATCTCCACCACCAGTAACTTCATCACCATCAGCTACACCATCAATAACATTATCATCTTCAGTACCTGGAACAACTACAACTGTATCAACAGGTGAAAAGGCTAAGTCAGATATGCCATCAATAGAAAGCGCATTATCTGGGAAAAATGATACTCCAAAAGTTTTATCTCGAACACGGAGATCAACTAATCCTGGAAGTCTAATAGGTACTTCACCAACTGGATCAGGAACTACAGGAGATCAATCATCAGTAACTATATCACTCCCACCACCAGTTAAACCATCAAACGCAGGGAATGGAAGTACAACTGGAAAAGATATTAAAATTGACGAAAAATCATCAATATGGTGTATATCCCCAAATAAAAAATGTAACATAATAGGTATTGGCATTATAGGAATTTCAATATTCGTTTTTTTAGCATTTATGTTTAAGGTAAATAATATGAAACTATTAAATATATCATTTAAAAAAATTTCCTCAATGCATAATTACGACTATAAGAAATATATTATATTTTTTTATGTTTTTATTTTAGTATTTATCATTTGGATCGAGAAAAAAATCGAAGAAAAAAAAAATCACGAAAAAAGTTATAAATTTGGTTGATGGAAGGAAAATGGAAAAAACATTTATAAAATCAGTTGATAGAGAAAAAAAATCGAATATAATTATAAATTCAGGCGATAATAAAAAAATAGCGAAGATAATTATGAATTCCGATGATACAAACAAACCAATAAAAATGGCGATAAATCCATGGGATGAAAAACAAAAGACACATATAACTATAAATTCAGATGATAATATCAAGCCAATAAAAAAGGTGATAGATCCATGGGATGAAAAACGAAAGACACATATAACTATAAATTCAGATGATAATATCAAGCCAATAAAAAAGGTGATAGATCCATGGGATGAAAAACGAAAGACACATATAACTATAAATTCAGATGATAATAAAAAAATAGAAAAGATAATTATGAATTCCGATGATACGAACAAACCAATAAAAACGGCGATAAATCCATGGGATGAAAAACGAATGACACATATAACTATAAATTCAGAGCATACGAAAAAGTATACAAAATCCGTTATAAATTCAGGCGATAGAAAAAAGACGAAAATAATTGTAAATTCAGTTAATGAGAAAATAACATTATTAAATATATATAAACTTATGAAGGCTGATCCTATGCCATTTATTAATTTATTTTTTTTGGTGATTTTTTTTGTCTATAAAAGAAAAAGAAACACTATAGAATGATAAATATGTAAGGGGACTCATAACATATTTTCCATAAGTTATAATAGTTCCATCTAATTCATTCATATATATTAAATGTGGAATATTATAACTTCACATTTTATATATTGCTAATTTTTTATTAACTATATATAAGAGCCCTTATTATTTATTATATAAAACTTACTAACCCAGAGTTATATTGAATCATTAATAACGCAATATATTTCTTTACTTTATGAAACATTTTATTTAGTAAAACTTATTATTTGTGTCACTATTATTTTGATTTAGATTGGAACTTTACAGACAAACTATATAGTATTCTTATATACGAAGCTATAAATTATAATTAGATTCATTTGGAATAATTCTACAGTATAATATGACTTCAGGCCAATATGTGTTTTTAAGATTAATTAAACACGTTAAAATATATAATAAATAGTTATAAAATATAGATGCATGGAATATCGATCAAGATTCGACAACACAACGATATCTATAAAAGATGTTTTATGCATCTAACATTTTTAATAATACAATAAAAATTGAACATATATACAATATTTTTTAAGTTTTATAGCTTTGAGGTATAAATAAATTAAATTTAAATAGTTAAAAAACAAAATATAAGTATATTAATAAGACTTCATATCACATTATGCTTTAATAATTATAAATAATATGATAGATAGAACTAGAGTTATTATTATGTACTTATGCATATAAAATAGTAAAATACATTACCAATAACTATTATTTAAATATTGTTTTTTTTGTGAAAAATTCATATAATTAAATGTTAATTTATCGAAAAGGCAAATAATAATTAATTTTATTTGAAATAATAATATTTATATTAAGATATTATATATATGCAAGCTTATATATTTATATTTTAAATCTATTGTTATTATGAAATAATATATACGTTATAAAACGTTATAGTTTAAAACAATGAAGCAAGGTGAATTACTAATTGTTATAAAATATTCCTCTTGAGTCATTAATTATCTCATTGTAGCACACAATGGCATATTATCAAGAACAATAATAGTAATCATAATGGATTAGTATGTTACTAAATCCGAAAAATATATTAGGTTTATTTGATACAATATATGGGCATAAATTTATTATACATATTCTTAAACATGTGGTAAAATTATAATTGTACGTACAAAAGATTATATGAAATATTATAATTTTTAGTTAGGATTTTTTTAATGTGATAACATTAGAATTAACGCTACCAAGAAATATAATATTAATAATTCCATAATATTCGTTAAAAATAATATTTTTTCATTATAACTGATATGGCATTATAAAATATTCAATACATAATATATTTTAGTTTATAAGTATAAAGGTATATTTAAAATGGTAACACATGTTATATTGCTTTTCAAATTAATTCATTATTCTAAACAAGGTATGAACACAATTATAAAATTAAAAATAATATATTTAAATTACATTTATTTGATTTAATATTTAAAATATATTTCTTGATCATTTATATATTAAATAGATCATAAGGATGAAAATATAATATGCATTTTATATATAATAACTATTACCCAAAACGAATCAATTTCCATGATATATTTTAATTGTAATAGATCGATTAACCTAATTTGCATATTATGTTTTTTTAATTTTAAAAATTAAATAATATATGCATCCAAAACTATTCTTTAATTCTATTTATATATAAGGAAATGCTAGGAAATAAGCAAGGTCATTATACATTTTAAAATGGGCTTATAATATATATTGATTAAATATAAATGCACCCAATATATCATTTAATTAGAAAAAAATATTGATTTATTTATTAAATATTATAATTTAAACAAAAAAATGTCTTTTCATTTATTGGGAATAATATTAAAGATCAATATACCATGAGGAATAGTAACTTATATAAGTCATTAAGGGTGTCTAATGATGAGACACAATCATGTTTTGAACAATTCGGGTAGCAATTTATTTTTGGTTCTTTAAATATTTATACTAATACATTTTTTTAAATTAATTTATTTAAAAAACAAAAAAATACATTTTTATTTTCTATGTGAAAATATATAATAATTAGGAGATATACTTATTTAAACTATTATAAGGTTATAAAAATTGTGTAATAGACTAACCTGAATATTAAAAAAAATATTATATATTTGTTTATTTATTCTATTATATGATTACCATGTTTGAACATATTACATATTATGGGAATTTAGCTAAATAGACATAAAGAAATTTAATATTCCCTTTTAATCACATATATATTTACAAGTAACACATATTTGTTTTGGTGTAATATTTATAATTAAATTCCATTATAATGTCTAAGGAATTGGTATATAAATTTGTTAAATATAATATGTCTTCATATGTGATTAATATGCTGAATCTCCTATAAATTATATTAATTTTCATTTTAATAACATTTATATTAATACATTCTTTTCTTTAATTCGTAAATATATTCGTAGTGTAAAGCAATTGATGAGATCGATAAAAATGTTGTCTTTAATACGGTATCTCAAAAGTATACGCTTGAGGATAAAATATATGGAGCATATTGTCCTGGCAGTGAAAATGGAGAAAAAGGACAATGTGATAGTGATGAAGAATTGCTCGGATCTGCTTTTATAGCATTGCTAAAATTTTTTAAGAACATTGATAATGGACATTTAGAGGATGATAAACTTGCTCAATACGCTATTTTATGGTTTAGTTCGAAAATTAAGGAAAATACGAAGGCAGGATATGGAATAAATGATATTTACAACACCTTTATAAAAAATAATAGTTGGTTTAGTGAACTTAGTGAATCCATAGAAAAAAAGAAAGATATGATGAATATTCACCTTATATGTTTGAAGAATCTTTATGCGTTACTTAAAGGAATATGTGAAACAATTAATAAATGTAATGAGTCTTCAAACTCCAGTGAATGCATAAAAGCTGGTAAAGAGTGTGCTAGTTTGTATCGTACATGTCTGACTAGTTTTCCCTGGAGAGGGCTTTGTAATCCATATTGTAGTGTATTGTCAAATTTAAAAAAAGATTATGAAAAAATTAGAGAAAATAATGATAAGCTTCCAGAATTGACACCACCATCAGGAAGAGAAAGTTGTGAGAATTATTGCGAAATTTTAACACAAAAATTGAATGCTGAGGGATCGGCAATTGAAGGAACAGAACAAGTTACGACCCACAAAATTAGTTTACTAGGTCAACTAAGAACCTTCACAAGTATAAATAATGGAAATAAGCTACCCTATATTGCAATTCCATTTATTTTAATACCCATTATTTTAGGAATTTCATATAAGGTAAATATTACAATTCAAAAATATAAATTTAAAAAATATACATTACAACATATTTTTTGAGTGTATAAAAAGGCAAATAATTATATTTTTTTATTTTTATGTTAGTATTTAACGCCCTTATGGCGAAAAATGATGAAAAGAAAAACCATGAAAAAGATTATAAATTTGAATGATCAAAAGAAAGCCTAAAATGGCTTTACAAATGCATTCATCGAAAAGAGCCAATCGGAATAATTATAAATTACATTGATGAAAAATGGGATTATTAAATATATACAACCACATACAGGATAATCCTGTATCATTTATTTTTTTTATATTTTTTGTTTATAAAAGAAAAAACGATTATTTATATGAAAATTTTAATTAACGACTTTTATTTTGGGGTTCAGATTCTATGAACCTGATTTAAAAACTCTATATAAGTATTAAAATTATAAATATGTAAATTTTTTTATTACTATTATTATGCGTAACTAAAATCATAATTATAATTTAAAAATATATTTATATAATTATAAGAATACAAGCATCACTAACATAATGAATGACTAAAAAATATAAGCAATACCCCACTAAATATTTATTATATGCTACATGCAATTGTTTTCTATAAATATTAGTAAAAATATATATATATATATAATAGTATTTTCTAAAAAAGATATATAAATGTATGTTATATTGAATGGATAATAAATCAATGATATATAACAGTGCATTATAAAGGTATCAACGTTGCATATTTTGTTAAAGATACAGTTGGGGGTATATGGTTTTATATTATAAAAAACTGGATCGATGGAGAAAGGATTAAAGACCCAATTCATGTTAAATGTCTTTTTATAATTCCTTATTATCATGTATTATTTTATCAGTGCTTAGTAAATGATCATTTTTTAAAAATAAAATAGCATTAATTTATCATAGAATTAGCAAAATATATAATTTTTAATAAATCATTTAATGCATATACATTGACAACCATAACAATAGAATATAAGATAAAATGAACAATATAAAACATATAGCGAATATTTATCTAAATTTATATATTAAAAGAACAAATATATTTTATCGTTCTCTTAAAATGCAATATAATAGCATAATTGCACATAGTTTTATATTATACTTAAAATTTGTATCAATAGTTACTTATTCTTTATACATCTAATATTTACTATGCATTATTTTAAAAATAATCTACATTCGAAGAATTATTTAAGATAATAAATAGCTAAATAAATATGGATTCATTACTAATTGTTGTTATAAACCGTAGAAAAGATGCTCAGAACATATTATAAAATTGCACAATACGATAATTTTCTAAATTGAGTACATAGGAATAAAAATAAAGTTATCGGTATATTAGAATGGATCATGAATTTATCTATATTAAATAAAAATAAATAAATTTATTCAATTTGAATAGAAAATGGAGTATGTAACTTGTTTGAAAATACTATAATCTTAAAATATACAAAGTAATAAATATAATTATTTTGAGAACGAATGCCAAGGTGTATTCACACACTATAACAATGTGTTTATTTAATAAATAAATCACGCTAAAAATTAATATACTCGATATTTAAAAAAATATAGTGGTCTTTGAACTTTGGGATATACTAAAAATGCAAGCTATTTGTTTCGCTTGGTTATTAAGAATATAATTATTTTTTCATTTGTATATTAAATTTACACAACCTTTATATTGCTATCTGTATTTATAAAAAAATTACGTTTAATTTAAGAAACAATAAGCTAAATTATGTGCAATATATTAATACATGCTAATATAATTTTTTTTGAAGTATTAATACGATATAAGAAAAGAGAAAAATCAATATTCTCCAAAAATCTCAAAATTTTTTTGAAATAATAAGTTATTAAAATATGCAACCAAATTGTTTCGACGTAAATGATTTTTATGAATCGAGGTCGAATTTTTCGATAAATATAAGACAGCAATTATGAAGAAGAAAAAATATATACTAAACAAATTGTAGATATTGGTGAAACGAATTACAAATATAGCAATATATTATCCAAATTAAAATATATTGAGCGTGATATTGAAAGGTTAAATCGTGAAATTACGAGCAAATTCAAAATATCGAAAAAAACAAACGATAATAATGAGGGATATGAATTAGTAGTGGAACAAAATATGGATAAAATGCCAACAAATATGGGTGCATCATCCCTTTTATCGAGGTCTAATACTTTTATAGGCGTGAACCATAGTGAAAATGGCTTGAGTTCACGTAGCGAGGTCTCTCGAATTACAAATAGTGAGTCAATTTCAAGAACTAGTTTTGACACAACCGAGAAATTTTCAGTTTTTAATGAAACGTTCAGCGGCTTCATGAATAATGCAATACTCATCGCAGTTGTATTCTTGTTTTTATTGTTAGGAGGTTTAGCAATATCATTTATTTTTTTATTAAGGCGAAAAGCGAGATACACCATTAAAAAATTGATAAGGCTTTAGGGTTGGGGTTTTTCATTATTCGGTTAGACTTATTACAAAATATAATAGGAACCAATTTAGGAAAATAGGGCTGTATGCTTGTAGAAGAAAGGCTTTTAATTTATTTATTATGTAATAATAGTAATAATAATAGTATGCATTTGTTCTTCCACATTTTATGTAAATGTAATTGCGTATATACTTATATAATTTTTTTTATTATATTAACTTTTTAAAACTTTGAAGATGTAAAAAAAATATATATCATTATTATAAAGTAAGGGTTCATGTTTAAAGATGTATTTGAGAAATTCATATAATGTGTCAGAGTTATGTACTATGGGATCTATGTTTTGGGTTATGATTATATTTTTATTAAATTTTTTATAATTTGATCATATATATTTGTCAATAAATGTTGATTAAATATATGTACCACCTCTGTATGTTTAATCCTGAAATGAAATCCAAATATGCAGCCCCCAATGACCGTATCCGTTAATATGAAAGGGGCCATATCGCATATATTTCCATAAAGTATAATATATATATATAGCTTGATTATAATAAAATTCATTTTGAATATACATATTAATATTAATATTAATACACGTGTTTTAAAGTTAATGATATTATAATATATAATAGATAGCCATAAACTATATATGCATGGAATATTGATCGAGAATCGACAATACAACGATATCTATAAAAGATGTTTTATGCATCTAACATTTTTAATAACACAATAAAAATTGAACTACATATACAATATTTTAAGTTTTATAATTTTGAGGCATAAATAAATTAAATTTTAAAATGGTTAAAAGATAAAATATAAATATATTAATAAATGTTATAACATATTTTGTTCTAATAATTTTAAATAATATTAAAATTGTTATTTATTGTAAAAATTTCATATAATTAAATACTAGTATTAATTTTATCGAAAACGCACATAATAATAATTTTTTTTAACTAATAATATATATATTAGGATATCATATATATACAAACTCTCAATTTTATAATTTAAATATAGTGCTATTATGAAATAATATATATGCTCTAATATGTTGTACTTTAAAACGATGAATCAAGGTGAATTAGTAATTAGTTTAAAGTATTTTTATTGAGTCATTAATTATCGCATTGTAGCATACAGTGGCATATCAGTAACAATAATAATAACAATCATAATGGATTAGTATGCTACTAAATATGAAAGGTATATTATGCTTATTTGATACGCTATATGGATATAAATTCATTATATATATTCTTAAACATGTGATAAAATTATAATTGTACGTACAAAAGATCGTATGAAATATTATAATTTTTAGCTATGTATACTTTATTATGGTGTCATGATCTTAAAGTTCCTAATCAATATAATATTAACAATTTCATAACATTCGTTAAAAATAATATTTTTACATTATAAACTAACTAATATAATTTTAAAAAATATTCAATGCAAAATATATTTTGAGTTATAAGTATAAATGTATACTTAAAATGGTAACTCATATTACTTCTCAAATTAATTCATTATTCTAAAAAAAGTACGAATACAATTCTAAAATTAAAAATTAATATATTTAAATTACATTTATTTGATTTAATATTTAAAATATATTTCTTGGTCATTTATATATTAAATAGGTCATAAGGATGAAAATATAATATGCATTTTATATATACTAACTATTACCCAAAACGAATCAATTTCCATGATCTATTTTAATTGTAATAGGTCGATTAACCTAATTTTCATATTATGTTTTTTTTAATTTTAAAAATTAGATAATATATGCACCCAAAAATATTGATTATTATATTTATAATAAGGAAATTCTAGGAAATAAGTAAGGTTATTGTACATTTAAAAATGAGCTTATAATATATATATTGATTAAATATAAATGCACCCATTATATCATTTAATTAGAAAACATAATATTGATCTGTTTATTAAATATTATAATTTAAACAAAAAAATGTCTTTTCATTTATTGGAAATAATATTAAAGATCAATATGTCACGAGGAATAATAACTTGTATAAGTGCATTAAGGGTGTCTAATGATGAGACACAATCATGTTTTGAACAATTCGGGTAGCAATTTATTTTTGGTTCTTTAAATATTTATACTAATACAATTTTTTTAAATTAATTTATTTAAAAAACAAAAAAATACATTTTTATTTTCTATGTGAAAACGTATAACAATTAGAAGATATACTTTATTTAAACTATTACAAGGTTATAAAGTTATGTAATAGAAATATTCTGAATATTGACAAAAATATTATATATTTGTTTATTTTTTCTATTATATGATTAGCATGTTTGAACATATTACATATTATGGGAATTTAGCTAAATAGACATAAAGAAGTTTAATATTCAATTCTAATCACATTTATTATTATCTTATATTAATTTGATTGTTAAAAATAGTAAGTATATGCTTAATCACATATATATTTACAAGTAACACTTATTTTTTAGGTGTAATGTTTATAATTAAATGCTATTATAATGTCTGAGGAATTGGTATATAAATTTGTTAAATATAATATGTCTTCATATGTGATTAATATGCTGAATCTCCTATAAATTATATTAATTTTCATTTTAGTGCATTTATATTAATACATTCTTTTCTTTAATTCGTAAATATATTCGTAGTGTGGAGGAATTGATGATATCGAAGATTTTATTGTCTTCGATTCAGAATCTGAAAGCTATAGGTTTAACGATGACATACTCAAAGTCTATTGTTCTGCCAAGGAAAACGGGGTAAAAGGAGAATGTGATAGTGACTCCCTAAAACTCAGCTCTGCTTTTATAGCATTGCTAGAGTATTTTAAGAGTATTGAAGATAAAAATTTAGATGATGATAAACGTGCTCAATACGCTATTTTATGGTTTAGTTATAAAATTAGCCAAAATACGAATATAGAGATTATAAGAGGTACTATGTATGACATACTTAAAAAAAATGACTGGTTTGGAGAACATAGTGATTCCATAGATAACAGAAAAGATACGATGGAAATTCATTATTTATATTTGAAGAATCTTTATAATTTCCTTAAAGGAATATGTGAAACAATTAATAAATGTAAAGTCTCTTCAAACTCCAGTGGCTGTAAAGAGAGTGCTGAAAAGTGTTCTTACTTGTATCGCGCATGTCTTCTGCATTTACCCTGGAGAGAGATTTGTAATCCATATTGTAGTGTATTGACAAATTTAAAAAACGATTATGATAAACTTAAAGCAAAATATAACCTTCCAGAATTGACGTTGCCACAAGGATTATCTGATTGTAATCACGAGTGTTTTAAACAAGAGGAACGGTATAAAGCCAGGGTTGCTGCAGAGAATCATTTGGGTTATGGTTCAGAAAAAGTTCCAACCCTCCCAAATAGTTCACTAGTTCCATCAATAACCCCAACAAGTATAAATAATGGAAATAAACTACCCTACATCGCAGTTCCATTAATTTTAATACCCATTATTTTAGGAATTTCATATAAGGTAAATATTACAATTCAAAAATATAAATTTAAAAAATATACATTATAACATATTTGTTGAGTGCATAAAAAGACAAATAATTATATATTTTTATTTTTATGTTAGTATTTAACACCCGTATGGCGAAAAAAGATGAAAAGAAAAACCATGAAAAAGATTATAAATTTGAGTGATCAAAAGAAAGCCTAAAATGGCGTTACAAATGTATTCATCGAAAAGAACCAATCGGAATAATTATAAATTGGGTTGATGAAAAATGGGGTTATTAAATATATACAAACTCATACAGGATAATTTTGTACCATTTATTTTTTTATTTTTTTTGTTTATAAAAGAAAAAACGATTATTTATATGATAAATATAAAATGGTTTATTTTGGAGTTCAAACTCCATGAATTTTAATTTAAAACTCAATATAAGTATTAAAACTATAAATATATAAATTCATTTATTATTATAGACAAATAAGTTCATATGTATAATTAAAAAAATATTTATATAATTATAATACTAAATGATAAACTATTATTATATATATAATGATGATGTTGTTGGGATGGTTCACTTAATTTCCAATTATGAATCTATTTATATAACTCTAAGAATAAAAACATTACTAACATAGTGAATGAATATAAAATATACATTTTATAAAATAATTTATTACTGAAAAAAATAATGAAATTTAAAAAATATATAAACAATAGTAATGAATCCCTGTTATATGTTACATACAATTGTTTTCTATAGATATTCAGTAAAAAATTTATATAAAATATAATGGTATTTTCTACCAGAAATATATAAATATTTGTTTTATTGAATGAATATTAAATCAATGGAACGTAATAGTGCATTGTGAAGGTATCAACGTTACATATTGTGTTAAGGATACAATTGGGGATATACGGTTTTATATTTAAAAAAACTGGATCGATGGAGAATGGGTTAAAGACTCAATTCATGTTAAATGTCTTTTTATAATTCCATATTAGCATGCAATATATTATCAGCACTTAATAAATCATCGTTTTTTTAATATAAAATAGCATTATTTTATCATAGAATAACAAAATATAGAATTTTTAATAAATTATTTAATGCATATACACTGATAACTATAAAAATAAAATATAAGATAAAATTAACCCTGCAGAACATGCAGCGAATATTTATCTAAATTTATACATTAAAAGAGCAAATATATCATATCTTTTTCTTCTTAAAGTGTAATATAACAACACAATTGCATATAACTTTATATTATATTTAAAATTTTGCATCAGCACATATTTGTGTTATATGCTTAATATTTATTATGTATTATTTTAAAAATTGTTTGGATTTAAAGACTTATCTAATCTTATAAATAACTCAATAAACACGGGTTCCGTGCTAATTGTTGGTATAAATCGTAGAAAAGATGATCAGAATATATTATAAAATTGCCCAATAAGATAAATTTCTAAATTGAGATACATAGAAATAAAAATAAAGTTATTAGATATATTAAAATGGATCATGAATTTACCTATATTAAATAAAAATAATATAAATTTATGTAATTTGAATAGAAAATGGAGTATGTAACTTAATTTGAAATACTATAATTTTAGAACAAACTATTATATATTATAAGAAACAAGTATATAAAAATGTAATATATCTTATTAAATAACTATTTATATACTTTTAAGGAGCATAGTAATAATATAATTTTTTATTTTTTAGGTTTATACATTATTTAAGTTTTAGAAGGGTAATCATTAAAACATAAGATATAAATATATTCCTTTTTATATTTAAACATAATATAAAGAAATATTCTTTAATTTCATCATAAAGTATATTAATTTTTATAATAATGTTATACCAGATGTTAGTAAGAATAGTATTTTTTGTATAAAATGCATCACATATAAACACGGCAAAAGTGTATTAAAAAACCCTCTATTTAAGGTAATTTAGCTAATTGTCATAAAATAAGTATAATATGTTTAACAAAAGATAATTGCTATGTAAAGATTTCAAGTAAATACAACATATATTTTATGCAATATATATAAATACTATCATCCCACATAATCTCCAAATTATAACAGAATTTTATTATAATGTCTAAGAAAGTGGTATATAATTTTTTTAAATAAAATATGTTTTTTGCGTGAATTCATATGCTGGATCACCTATAAATTATATTAATTTTCATTTGATTAATATTTATATTAATACGTTTTTTTGTTTAATTCATAAAATATATTCGTAGTGTGAAGCAATTAAGTCGGCCAATGATTTATTTAAAGTGGAAAAGAACGATTTAGGAAGTTTTATTAAATATGATGATTCATTGAAAGCTTATTGCCCTACCCCAAATCATCTGAATAAGCAAGAATGTACTTATTATGAACAAGTAGTTGCCTCTGCTTTTATAGCATTACTAACTTTATTTAAGAATGATGATGATGATGAGGAGGATGTTTTAGAAGATGATAAACTTGCTGAATACGCTATTTTATGGTTATGTTATAAAATTAATCAAGAGACGCATAAATTTAGCAATTTAAATAAATTTTATAATAAATATATAATGAATAATGAGAAAAATATTAAGGAATCGAATGGTGCTGAAGCTTATAAAAGTTATAAGGATATTATAAATAATAAAATATGTTCGAATACTATTAATATTAAAGAAACGTCTAAACTTTATGAAGCATTTGAAATTTTATGTAAAATGTATAATGAACTTGATGATGACGCCAAAAATTGTACAAAATGTTTGGAAGATGCAAATAAATTTGTTTCAAAATATGAAGATCTTAACAAAGATTCTAATATTACTAAAAATAATCACTATTATCAAGTATGGAATATATTATCAACTGGTTATGATAATTTTAAAAAGAAATGTGTTAATGATCAATCTAGCTTTCCATCTCTTCCACCACTTCCAACGATTGAGCAAATACAACTTCCTGCAAAATGTTCTGAAGAACTTTCTATACAACCTACTGTACTAAGTCCTGACGCTGCATCATCAAGTTCGTCTATAGCAAGCAAATTAATTCCAGCCTTATTGATATTCGCAATACCAGTTTTCTTGGGAATTTCTTATAAGGTAAATAATAAGAATTTAAAAATATAATATTTAAAAACTATTTTCGTGATTCCTTATATATGATTATCAAATAACATATAATATGTTTCCATTTTTATATTAGTATTCATTATTTGGATTTGATAAACGGGCTCATAGACAATATTTAAGAGAAAAAATAAAAAAAATAAAGAAGAAAATAAATCTTAATATATAATTCAAAATTAGTGATTATTCCAGGAATCGTAATAATGATTGACATATGTTAAGAAATTACCTATTTGGAAATAAGTAATTTTTTACCATAATTTTGGAACAAAATTTTTGGGTTTATAAAAATATTTAAATAATGTAATCAATAAAATATAAAGCTAGATATGTATATTTATTGTATTTTGCATATTTTATATGATTTTTATGTTGTGGGTCAGGGTTAAGATTGTGTCTGTGGAACTCATGTATAGGTTATGGTTAAGTACTAGATGTATTTAATTAAGTATAATTTTTAATAATTTGATAACATTTATTAGTTTAAAGAACTGTTTTAAATATATATAGGAAATAAGTTATTAAAAATATGTATAGGGAAAATTATAATAATTGCATTTCGTATTAACATAACTTAATGGTAAATGTGTTGAACTATGTATTTTTTGTTAATTTGGGGTTAATAGTTTATGTATCAAATTATCAAAAATTGAAATCGATATAGAAAGATGGATCGAAAATATCGATTTGGTTATAGAATCGATGTTGATTTAAATAATTACACCATTTAATATGAGAAACTGATGAAGAATGATAAGAATTGCAAAAAAATAATATATTATGATTTCAACCAAAAAATATCTAAAATGAGTTCCTCTACCAATACTGGCTGTATCGTATGATAAATGAAAAAGTAATGGATATAAGAAAGAAGTTGTTAAGTTGATGAGAAAATGGAATTATATACATAAAATGCCATGGAGGTCGATTCTGTACATTTATTAATTAATTTTTTTTTTATAAAAGAAAAAACGATTATTTATATGATAAATTTAATAGGTTCTGTTTTATGTTAAAAATATAAGGTTTAGTATTTAAAATACAATATAAAGTTCATACAATAATAAATAAACCATATTGCATTTATTAGTATAAATAATTCGGGTTTTAATATATGGGAGTCATATCAAGGCTCGCTCACCTATTTTTATAAAAAAAATATAAAATATTATTAAATGATATTAAAGATTTGAGAAGTATAGCAAATAAGAACGCATTTAGATGCAAATAATAATTTTTGATAATTGTTTTTCATATGTTTGCATAAATTGATTTACAATATAATGCATCTAATATTTTATTACCATAATTAATATATATTAATTTGCATGTAGACATACAAAAATAAAAATATATGTTTATAAAGTATCAAAAATGTTATTAAATGAGCCTTTAAGATACACTAAAAACTTATTCATATAAAATATGTAAAAAATATTTTAGGTTGAATTTTTTCATAAATGTATTGGTTTTATAATCAAAATAATGTATTTTGTACGAAAATGGGATTATATTTGAAAAAAACATAAACATAAAAATTTAAACAGTTGCATATTACATCTTTGTTGGCAGCAGTTATTATATATTTATATAATTATGTATGTATGTAAATTAGTGGAATAATTTATTTATATTTTAAATATTAAAAATAATTTTGTTATATTTAACATAATGGTTCAAATAAACAAAAATATTCACGACCAAATATATATATTTTTATGCATTTAAAATATATTATTTATTTATATTAAAGTAAAAGTAAAATATATAATTTTGTCATAATCGCAGGATCGTAAATTTGTGGATGATTTAAAATAGAAACAACATACAATTTTATTATAATATACTTTATAAATATCAAATAATTTGTTTATATAAATTAAAATTAAACAATAGAATTATTGTTTTACAACAATAATATATAAAAAGGAAAATAAAAAGAGTAAATCGTATATATTATTTAAAGCGTCTGCTTCGAAAAACAATTTTTATTAATGAAAAAATGAATAAAAGGATATTTATTTTAGTTTGTATAGTCTTGTATGCCCTTTTGGCTGTATCAATACATTGCTCCGAACAGAAAGTAAGTTGTCAAAACAAAATATAAACTAGTATATAAAAAATTATATAATAGTTGTTATTTACATGTTGTGAAGTATATATTAACGCATATATATATATTAGTATGTTTATTCCCTTGTATGATCGATCTAAGGAATATGGCTTAAGAAGTAGAATTATTCGTGCGATCAAGCAAATAAAAAGAAGTAACAAAAAAAATGGTATAAAGTCCAAACACGAAACCTAATTAAATAATAATAATAACAACGATTATTACTATAATCGTGATGATTATGACTATGATCGTGATGATTATGACTATGGTCGTGATGATTATGACACCTGTTACGATGACAAAGAAGGTAGAATTGGCGTAGTTAAGGATAAGAGTCGTTGTTGTGGTTGTTGGGGGTGATCGATATGTATGTTGATTAGGAATATGATCAGGCGCTCCATTTTTATATTTATTTGTTAATAGTTTAAATTTATGGCTGATTATATAAATGTTAAAATAAATACAATTTATTTATTATAAATTGTTGTAGAATATTTATATATTTACCTACATGGAAAATATTTTGACTTATTTCATTGTTGTATATAATTTATGAAAAATATTCCGAAAATAACTAATAATTGAAATACGATTGATTTATTTGTATGCGTATAATTTTATATTATGCACGTATGATTATATTTTGTATGCATATTTATAAAATACATAATTGTGCATTTTTAATGTACATTTTGTCTTGTAACTTATTTTTATGTTTTTTCTATTATTGATAATTTTATAAATATATTTGTATCAAGCACAGTGAATTTAATAACTTCCATACTATAAAATTAACCAAAATACGTTATAAATGAACCTATATTACATATGTAACGCAGTAATATTATAAGTTTAAGAAATTGATTGTTTATTTTCCTTATGAAATGTATATATTCATTAAGCATTCTTATCGTAGAAAAAAACATATATACACATCTAAAGAATGTGTTTCCACAAATTTACGTAATAATACTTATCCAATTTAAATTACTTCAACATCATTTTATTCAAAAATGATAGTCAATACTAAATTTGATTTTTCGTTTTTATTGTCCTTAAAATTGCCTTACATATAAAGAAACCGCGAATAATAAATATAAATGACTATTATTTTAATTAAGCTTTATCAATTATAAGAGCATAAGATCTAATTAAAAGTAAATTTAATACACAATTAATTTTAATTCGTGTGAATTCACAAATTAATATTATATATACACCAAAAATTGCAAATAAAATCATTACATACAAATATAATTTTAAAAAATAACTCGAAACAAAAAAGAACATATATATAATGTAAAAAGATATAATATATTTATTATTATTTTTTCTTGTTTTGATTTAAAAAATTCATGAAAAAAGCTACATTTATGTTCATAAAAATTCAAAACAATAATTAATATAATCATTATTAAAGACATTTTATATTTCATTTTCTTTTTTGTCTTCGTTATTACTTCTTAAATCATAAATCCAATCAATAATTTTGTTTAAAATTTCTTCATTACCTGGTGCTGCCGTTACAGCATGATCCATATCCTCAACAATATGTATATCTTTTTTTTCAATTTTCGCTTTACTATGAAATGAAACCGTCCCTTCCAAACAACAAACACTATCATCTGTTGAATGCACAAATAATACAGGAATATCTTTTGGCATATAATTAATATTACAGTTCACTGTGACCGTTGCTTTTAGAAGTTCATATACATGTTTAAATTTTGTTCCACTAGGATTTCTAAATTTATCATATTTATATGTATTAGTAATATATTCAAACTGTTTATAACCTGAACCCGACGGACGTTTTGCATTAGGCGCGACAAGAGATAGGAAGCCTGCTACAGGTAAATACAAATACTTAATTGAATTATTTCCAGCATTTCGTGTTTCATTTAATTTAAGCATACTAGATAAAGATACACAACCTTTAATATTGAATTTATCTAAATTATAGTATCCTAGATGTTTGTCACTAGAACTAGCACTTGCCATAGTATAAGTACTAGGACCGGATTTATCTGAACCATAATCACTAGAATTATTCATATCATACATATCATTACCAGTTTCATTAATATTATTAGAGTTGCATAACATTTTTTTTGATTTTTTATAGTTATTTGAATTCTTCGCCTTATTTTTACTTCTTTTTTTTTTATTTAATAATTGTAGTGCTCTTAAAACAATATTTCCTCCCATCGAGTATCCAACAACATACATAGGAAGTTTTTTTTTTTTAGTTGCCAATACATTATGAGATTCATCATCTGTTTTATTATCATTTTCGATTTCATCTTGAATGTGATTCATATATTGTATTACATCATCAACTAGATCATCAAAAGAACTAAAATCGCCTTTTATATTTTTCCATGCTTGCGATTCTCCATGTCCTTGCAAATCTAGTGCATATACTGAATAGCCATTTTGATTAAATTTTTCAATCCAACTATCTTTATAAATATAGTAATTATCACTATCTACTACTAAGTCTTCATTGTTATTTGGCATTTGTAAATTTATTCTCATAAAAGCTAATCGAGTATGAGCTCGAAATCCATGTATTAACAATACATTTCCTATAGGGTTTTGAACTATCCACGCGTATGTTTTTAAAAGTAAACCCTTTTTATTACGTAACCAACCTGTCTTAGGATCTCCATCTAATTTACTTACTGTAGTACTTCTTGATTCACCATCATTCAATTCAATTTCTTCCATCCTCAATATTATGGAATATAATCATTTATAATACAATTAAAAAAATATGTATTTTTTATAGCCAAAATATATCCATATATATAATTAAAATTTTACTTTTCAAATATATGCATATAGATTATTAACACAAACAAACATGCCGTACTAAATCGTATTACGGCTTTACACAAATTTATACATGCATATTACATTAGTATCAAATAATATTAATAGCATTGCATATACATTATAATAAAATAACAAATCGTATACAAATTATAAGAAGCGGGAAAAATGTATAATTATACTTCATTATCTTATTTTCGAGGCTTTTTCGAGGCCTTTTCGAGGCTTTTTTGAGTATTTCATCCAATCAAATGTAATTAAAATGAATAAATAAAATGAATACAAATTATTATACACTATCTGTTTTCCGGTAATATATTTTTGGTTTTATTTAATTTTCTTAATTTCGGTAATTAAAATATGGTATAAGAAAAAAAATATATTTAAAATATATAATTGTTATGTATTATTTTTTTATTAATAAATAATGATTTTACTTAAAAAATATTATTATCAAATCCAATATGCATAGTATATTTATTTATAAAAGCAACGAAAAAAAACGACAACCAAAAAATGTTTTTTATTTTTACTTTGATATAATAACAAGTAAATTTAAGTTGGCGTAAATAAAAATATATATTTATTATTGTTAATATAATTTTTTAGTGATATCGAGTATAAAATATAATAATTCCCTAGAAAGAAATATTATTAATAGATATAATACTTTATAACTGCTAAGGATTTATGACATTAATTATACATTATAGAAAATACATAAAAATATTTACACTTTTTTTTTTATTTCAAGTAATAAACATTTTATTTACCTTATAATTATTGTATGCAATTAATAACACGTTGTTAAAATTTATGATATAATATTAACCGTAAACTTTACAAGCATATTTAAAAAATTATATTTTTAATTTTATGTGTTTATAATTAGATTATTATTACAATTGAATCAATATATGCTACTATATTTAGCATACATTAATAAAATAAAAACTATCCAAAATAGCAGAAAAAAAAATTGAATCGCTATTTTTAAATATGATAAAAATGTATATAATATAGTGTTTTTATGTGCTATTGTTCGTAATATTTTAAATTATAAAGACGTGAAAAAACAAATGTGTTTAATACATTTTATTATTTAATATTTGCTGATATATTATAATTCCTAAAAAACAGGGTTCCAATTTAAAGTTGCATTTTGGGAAATCCGTATTTTGAGTCGGGGTTCAGGGTTCAGGGTTTAGGGTTTAGGGTTTAGGGGTTAGGGTTTAGGGTTTAGGGTTCAGGGTTTAGGGTTCAGGGTTTAGGGTTCAGGGTTTAGGGTTTAGGGTTCAGGGTTTAGGGTTTAGGGTTCAGGGTTTAGGGTTCAGGGTTTAGGGTTTAGGGTTTAGGGTAGGGTTTAGGGTTTAGGGTTCAGGGTTTAGGGTTCAGGGTT